>NC_066520.1:4278681-4471181 GCF_024679095.1 Eriocheir sinensis
CAGCCCCGAGGCGTACATCCAAGTGTCCCTTAAGGAAAATACTAATTGGGAGCAACTTGACTCCGTCATTGCCGCCTTGGGACGGACAAGCATAATTGCCCTCCCTTGCAAGGTGGGCAACACTTCACTCACCTTAGCGGTTGACACAGGTGCCACAGTCAATGTCATATCCGACTCCGCTTACAGGTCACTGACACGACAAGCGAGTGGGGAAAATTGGCCGCTCCAAGAGAACGACCTGAATGTGGTAGGCGTGACGGGCACCACTTTGGGTATCCTTGGGCGAATACCACTAACAGTCAGCTTACATGAAAAAGTATGTCCCTTTCGAGATTTCTTTTATGTCTCTAGCAGGTTTGCTTTACCTGTGGATGGGATCTTTGGATTGAAAGCCATGAAAGACCTGCACATCGCCATAAACCCTGTAAGCAACGCGATCGTGTATCAAGGCCGACGCATACAGGGGATGGTCAATCCATCGCCTCTGTCAACTGTAATCTCACCCTCAGAGGTGGAAAATGACCAACACACCACAGACTCAGGGGCTGCCACCGCCCAAGTGTCCCCTCTTACGGTCAAACCACACGAAACCATTGCAGACTTGTGGCGGACAGTAACGGCAGTCGTAGAAGGTCCTCATATAGTTCCGGATCGTGCTGCAAAACTTGTTAAAATCCGTTTGCCTAACGCCCCTCCGGCGGGCAGTGATGTATGTATCGACAGAGTTCCTCACATACACCGCGTGACGGTGGAGGTAACTCTTGCGACAGTCAAGGAGGGAGGTTTTGCAGAGGCATTGGTAATAAACACGTCTGGATCCCCTGTATCCTTAAAACACGGTGTTCGATTATGCCAGTGTCTAGTGTATGGGAGAAATGTCGCCCCGGAACCAGCTGAATACCCTTCAGCCCAAGTCTCAGGCATAACCTCGGCGTGTCAGGCTTCTCCCGAACAAGACACAGCTAATTTAGAGGCATTCCTAAAAGTTGCACACTATTCCGAAATTAAGCCAACCTTAGTCCAGCTTCTGGAACATTATCGGGGGGCGCTTGCTCTACCAGGCGAGCCACTTGGAGTTACGCAGTGTGCTGAACACCACATTAAGCTAAAACCCAATACAAATCCTGTATATATCAATGCGTACAAGCTCCCCCACAGTCAGAGGGAGGTGGTGCAACAACTTATCTCTGAAATGTTAGAACAAGGTGTCATCAAAGAATCGAATTCCCTGTGGAATTCACCCTTGTTCCTGGTTCCAAAGAAAGACGGCTCTTATCGCCCTGTGATTGATTTCCGGCGTGTGAACACCGCGACCGTGGATGATCATTTTCCGCTTCCCGTTCTTAGAGATCTTCTGATGTGTCTCAGTAGAGGAAATAAAGTCTTTACGAGTCTTGATCTGGTCAGTGGCTACTGGCAACTGCCCATGGCCCCCGAGTCACGTGAAATAACGGCTTTCAGCACGCCTCATGGCCACTATGAGTGGACGAGGATGCCGTTCGGGCTCAAAGGAGCTCCCTTGACCTTCCAAAGGACAATGAACAGTATTTTTGGTGACTTGCTGGGCAACTCTGTCTATGTGTATTTAGACGACATCATCATAGCAAGTAAAGACGTGCATGCACACATGGAAACACTAAAAGCAGTCCTACACAGACTTCAAGAGGTCGGATTAAAGCTCAAAATCACCAAATGTGAATTTTTAAAGCCTCGGATCAAGTTCTTGGGGCATGTCGTGGACGAATTCGGCATCCACACAGTGGACGACAAGATAAAGGGTATTGCCGAGTTCCCTCAGCCAACGTCTGCGGACAAGGTACGGTCTTTCTTGGGTGTCGCAGGTTATTACAGGCCTTTCATTAAGGACTTCGCAGCTCGCGCGAGTCCCCTAACCCATCTTTTAAAGAAAGACGTACCATTTCAGTGGCTCCCAGCTCAACAAACGAGTTTTGAGGATTTAAAGAAAGCGCTTACACGGGCTCCGGTCCTTGTCTTTCCGGATTTCAAGGACCCCTTTCAGCTTTGTACCGACGCTTCGGCTAGTGGAGTAGGAGCCGCGCTGATGCAAACAGATAAGTCCGGCAAAAAGCATGTGATAGCGTTCGCCAGTCGAGTACTTACAGCTCCGGAAAAGAACTATTCTGTTACCCACCTAGAGGCTCTTGCCATTGTGTGGGCTCTGAAGCATTTTCGTGACATAGTGATGGGGTACAAAATTGTGGTGTATACGGACCACGCGGCCATAACTGATCTTTTCAAGGGAAAAAACCTACACGGTCGTCAGGCAATATGGTTCTTAACGATCCAAGCATACAATCCGGATATAAAATACATCACCGGGAAAACAAATGTGGTCGCAGATGCCTTATCTCGGAATATTCCGATAGGCGCGATTACCACCCCAGAGGTCATCCACAACTTCACTTCACCTGAGCTACACACTGCTCAGCGAGACCACCCGGTGTGGAAGAGGTTAATTTACGCCCTCGAGTCGGGAGACGAATCAAACCTTCCTGAATTGCCAGTTCCCTTTTCACAATTCTTCCTATCAGAGGACAACCTCCTTTGTAGGTCATGGCCAACCAAACCGGTACCTATAGACCAACTGGTCATCCCAGACATATACGTCCCCGTGACGCTTAAGCTGGTCCATAACACACCCATTGCGGGTCACCCAGGAAGAGACAAGACGCTATCTGTCACCAGACGAAAATTCTACTGGCCCACATTACGGGTTGATGTAGAAAAACATGTCGCACATTGCGTCGTTTGTGCTAAGCACAAGGGGTCCGTCAAAGGGCCAGCACCTATGTTGCAATACCCAGTACCAGAGGAGCCATGGGATGTTGTTAATATAGACTTATTACAGCTCCCCCAGAGCCAACATGGTTCGCGCTACTTATTGGTGTGCGTCGACCAGTTCTCTAGGTTTCTAGTTCTAGCGCCTCTCAAGGACAAGACAGCCACACGCGTGGCCCATGCCCTCGTGACTCACGTGTTGTGTCCACATTCGTCTCCTCGAATTCTTTTGAGTGACAATGGCACCGAGTTTAGGAACTCAGTATTGAGCGAAATATGCGCTCAGTTTAACATCACGCAATCCTTCATCACAGCTTACCACCCAGCTGCTAATGGGTTGGCGGAGAGGGCTAATAGGAAAATCTTACAGGTCCTCAGGCCTATCGTGAACGATCTCCACGATAACTGGGAGGATTGGCTATCGCATATAGCGGCTTCCATAAATACGTCGGTAAACGACTCTACGGGGAAGTCTCCCTACTACATCTTATATGGGGTGGAGAAACGTCTTCCGTACGACTTCCTAACAATCCCACAACAACCTCTCTACAACATTGATAGGTACGCACAACAACAGATGCATATGTTTTCCAAGATACACTCAGAAGTTAGGTGTACGTTAAAAGCTACGAAGGTTGAATTTCAAAGAGGGTGACACAGTCATGATTAAGCAAGCGGAAAGGAGTTCGAACTGGGGGGGCTATTTTTGTGTCCCTTAGTTTTTTTTTCGGAATGTCAGGGGAAATCGGTTCGAGGTTCTCGAGTCGAATAGTGGAGTCAGTCTAGAAGTTCACAGTGATCGTCTGAAAGTAATTCCCTCACCTTTGGACCTTGATATTGGTCCTTCCCCCTCAGAGTCAAATGTTCAACAAGATAATCCCAACACCCATAGCTATAACTTGAGACCACGGGTTTAAATACTTCATTCCCACCACTTTCAGATCATGATGTTGCGTTTTCTGACCATCTTGTTGTCCCTCGGCTCCCTGCTTGCAACAACACCCATCCACCTGAAGCCTGGTGCCCTCATGGCACATATAGGAAAGGTCTTCCTCATAGAAGATGTGCTCCTCGTAAAATATCCATATACTTCCTTGACCAACACCACGGACACAATCAGGATAGTCTCAGAAAAACTACTCGGCATGGCAGACGCCATACGGGCTACCAAGACTAGGGAATCAAAGGCACCTTCTAGTACCAACTCTCTGACTCTTTTTCAACTACTGGAGGATAGGATTCTGTTATTACGGGGAAAAGTTGATGAGGTAAACATGGATTATAGTTTTTACTCAGTTCACTCTCGGGTAAAGAGGGGGTTGCTCAACATCGTTGGGTCCGCCTCAAAGTTCCTTTTCGGTACGGCTACCGACGAGGACGTTCGCGATTTGCGGGACCACTACGCTCATGTACTTTCCTTTGCTGCTCGAAATCGCAGGGTGATCAACGCCAATTGTAGTAAACTTGCGCAATTGCATACTAACATTGAGGAACTGCTAGAGCAGACAAATAAGATGGTTGAGGTTATCAACATAGTTGTCAAACAGATCGACCAGGTGAATCAGTTTCTCCTCCTAGATCAGGCCTTGCATGTATTGGAAAACGTCATTAACGTCGCAACGGCTAATCAGCAGGTTATTAGCAACATGGTTGATGCAGCGCACGGTAGAGTCACACCTGCCTTGTTCCCTCTACACGATTTGAGAACGACTGTCCAGATCGGGTATCAAAATTATAGCCTCACACCTTTATTCACCCCGGTCATGTGTCAATATTTTTACCCCTTGATTGAGTCCAGCCTCACCCCTGATGCCATAATCATTCATGTTCCATTTCAGACGGCGGACGTGTTTGAGGCACACGAAATTGTCCCGTTCCCTTTTTCAGCAAAGGACAGTGTGTTAGCCCTGGACACGTCCCCGTCTCTTGTTCTAATCGCGAAGGATTTCGCTCTGTATTCAACGGGTAGCTACTCGCTCTTGCAGTATTGCAAGGAGACGGTTTTCGGGCGATTCTATTGCTCTGCGTCTCTCTTTGCCTTCCTTCCAGTTCGGGGAGGGGTATGCGAGATCGCCCTCACCCGCGTGAACGCGTCTGACGCTCTTTCCCTGTGCCCCTACAAGCAGCTAACACCAACGCCTGTTTTCCATAAGAACTTTCAGGGTCTGCATTATTTTTATTTCCCTCAGTCATTCTATGTATCGGTCATCTGCCCGGAGGGTACCACTTATCAACGGGTTACTGGTCACTATGCCATAGCGGAAGCATGCTATATCCGCTCCACTAACATAACAACGTACCCGTCCCGGATCCGTCTGGTTTTCACGGCCAATATTTCCCATCGAGTGTTTCCTCTACGGTCTTCCGATGACATTCATTTCTCCAGCATCTCGTATGTGACTAATTCCCTTAATTCATTGTCTTTCGCAAACAAAACAGAGTTTGCGGAAACCCTGGAGGAAACGCTGCCTGATTATTTGCATCTCCCCTACCTGTACCCTGGATTTTTGGTACCAATGTTTCTGATGTTCGTCAGTCTCGTCGTCATGTGCTACCTTATTAGGAGAAACTCTGTCCTGCACGATTATTTGGTTGTGCAGACACGGCGACTGGATGCAGGGAGGCCACTGGCAAGGTAGTTTTTCCTTTTATCAGACAAGTCAGGGGACAGAAACCTGGCTGCTCCTATACTTAACATTGTATTATGTTTCACTACTGTATATTTTTCAGGAGCTAGATCAACGTTTCATTGTCTGTAACTATGCCAGTTGATAGCTTCTTATACATGTGTCCTTATATTTATCTTTTGAGAGGTTTCTTATGTTTCATGTCACACACGTTGTGGTTTCCCTCTCACTATTTATTTTATAACTCCACATCTGTTCTTACATAGCCAGTGTTTTATTGTAATTGTATCATAGGCAGTCTGCTTGACAAACTCCCGCTATGTATGTTCATGGTAACTAGACTGCTATTTAGATTTTTGTATATCGCGAGGTCGCGATCACTGGTAGGTGACCGAGCAGTGTTATAGTAGGATATCAATGTATTATTATTATTTAATATCACCACGAATTAGGCATACAATTGTCAATGGAAAAACCCACGACAGATAGATCACGCCACCTTATAGGAATGTCGTCCGTCAGTGTTTACCGTCTCAGTTTTGTATACTTCGCACTCCGATGGTGCGTGGAGGTCACCTTGACATACGTGACCAATTGTAACAATTATTTTCCAACCTGTAACTCGCCACTCCTTCACGAGAGTCCGACTGACACACAACGAGAGTCGCTCTCGCTCCGTCGCTTCTTGTACATAAAGGCTACGAATATAATTCGCCTTAAGGAAGCTGAAGTCTTAATCAACACCCTTTAAACGCCCCCCGAAAAGCCCGTTACACCATACATATATACAAGAATTTGGCGGGGGAAGCGAGCTGTCTGCCTTGGGCCACGTGATGTCTGGTGGACACCAGGGGTGACAGGGGGGGAATGGGGTGGGCGTCTCAAGCTCGAGTCTGGAATGTTCTATGCGGCAACGGCTCTCTGGCGGCACTTATATTTACTTATAAGACTTAAAACAACTTATTCCTCTCTAATTTTCATTTTCCCATTCTTAATTAAATTCTAGCATTACACTGGGAGGGGTCCAGCTCCACGTCAGACAAGGAAATGTCTGACGTCGCCAGCGGCGTAGGGGTTCTGGAGGCTGACGGTGCAGGCGTGCTGGTTCTGTAGCTCATGCTGTTGACACTACTATCCCCAGACACACTCCTGCTCCTGTCGCTATCACCTCTTTTCACGTATCTGTCCATGTTTATTTGTAAACACTAAACACTAAACAATCGCAGTGAATCACTAAAAGTCAAAAGATTCTGAAAAGAAAAAGAAATTTGACACAGTGATCAGCTGGTAGCACATAGCCCGCCAAAACGCGCGAAAGTAATGCCGCGGACTGTTTGTCGTCTTCGTTTTTTTATCTTTGAAAAGCTCAGGTGCGGAAGTCTGGACCCAAAATTTCGCCTGTCCACACCTATTACTTCCGCACCTTTGAAAACTTTCCGCACCTCGTTTGGCGGTCCGCGGGTGCGGAGGAGCAGAGGTCCGGACCGAGGTGCGGAAGTGCCCAGGTATGTTGCTTTTGGTAGTGAACACATTCTGTAACTGTTTGCGAGATCTGGCATCTGGATGATCGATGGAAATTTTGTAATGGCCTCCTCCAAGTTCAAACAGTTGTTTGTCATTTGTGTTCCTCTCAGAGTCATTGCTGTCTCCGTTGTTTATGCAGACCTGTAACACCAGACCCAAGACACTTCTGAGGAACTTTTCGAGGCAGTTCTTGATAAATGTGGGGAATACCTCCTGTATCCAGACCCTTTAACCGTTATGCTTGACCTCGAACAAGCAATTCTACAATCCATCACAGCAATTCTCGGAGCAGAAGTGGCCATTTGTTGTTGTTTCTACCATATATCAGTCATCCTGGAGAAAGTTACAAGAGCTGGGGCTGTCTACTATCTACAAGGAAAGTGAAGGTATAAAGTTGTTTTGTGGTATGGCAGAGTCTAGCTTTTCTTGTTCTTGTTCTTGTTAGGACGTTTCTGCTGGCATGCATTACCTAAAAAACAACACACCAGAGGACAGGAGCCTTTCGCCACCTACTTCGACCAGACTTAATAAAGGGACCGTATCGGCGTGGCCAAGGATGGCAGAATGATAACGAGATACAAACAATTCAGCTCCATCGCATTCCTTACTGTGCCATTTTTTCCTACGCTGAAGAATATGCCATTTTTTCTTGCGCCATTTTTTCCTTCGCTGAAGAATATGCCATTTTTTCTTGTGCCATTTTTCCAGTGCCATTTTTTCTTGTGCCATTTTTCCTGTGCCATTTTTCTTGTGCCATTGTTTTCTACATTCCCCGGCACCACCACACTGCAACCCCCCCCCCCCCCCACACACACACATACACTCCCAAGCACCTTCCCCCAACCCTCCCACAGATATGTCAGACCCCTGCTCTTCACTACCCTTTATGTAATTGTTTTTATTCTTTAACGAATTTTGCTTTCAAATGTATCTGTAAATTGTATATTTTCAGCCTTACGGCTGCCAAACATCAATAAACCGTATATTACTATTATTATTATTATTATTATTATTATTATTATTATTATTATTATTATTATTACTACTATTTTTAGTACACACACACACACACACACACACACACACACACACACACACACACACACACACACACACATCCGTGGCGCAACTGGTTAGAGCGCTGCGCTGCCAGGCTTCACGGTCTTACAGGGCGGCGGTTCGAGCCCGCTCAGGCCGGATTCTTTCCGTTGACTAGGAGTGGTTACTGCCACCCCTTGAGCAAGGGGGATGAGGTTTGTGGTGTGTGAGGTCCTGGCAGTACCCAGAGATCGACGATAAAGAGCACTTGCTCATGTCGGGAGGGTACATGCTGGCGATTACGAGTCCAACACGTGATCAGGGCATTGTGGTGAATTACACACACACACACACACACACACACACACACACAAGCACTTCGACCTTTCACCTTCTCTCGGCCTCTACATCGGTACCCCCGGGTGAAGGGTGTTTCCTGCCCTCCATTTTTTTACCTTATCTTTCCATTACCTACGGGAGACTGGAGGAGGAGGATTAGGAATAGGAAGAATAGGAGTAGGTGAGGGAGGAAGAAGAGGAGGAGGAGGAAGAGGAAGAAGAACAAAGGAAAATGATAAGAATAGAATGGCAGAAAATGAAAGTGTTGAGAATAGAGAATACGGAAACAGAGGGAAAACAAAAGAAAACAAAGAAAAAAATGTCTAATTAAAAATACAGTAGAGAAAAGAAATGAAAGGTTGAAAGGGAAAGGTAGCAGTGGAGAGGACGGAACATGGAAAGCAAGAAAAATGTGGAGAGTTTATGAGACAGCGAATGAGGAATGCAGGTAAGAAAGGAGGAAAGGATGTACTGAGGAGGGAATGGAGAGAAAGCAGAGAAGGATGACAGAAAAAAAATGAAGAAAAGGGAGAGTGAATTAAGAGGGAAGGAGGAAGAGAGTGGGCTACAGCGGAATCAGAGGATGAGCTAGCTGGAGTAGTTCAGGCAGGGATGGAGGGATAGAGGGAGGCAGAGTTAGGATTTTAGGTGAATGGAAGGAGGGAAAGATGAAGCGAGGTAGAACTGAAATAATAGAAAAAAGGAGTAGGGAATGGAGGCCTGGAGTTAGGAAGATTGGCAAGCATGGAGGAATGAAGAAACAGAGAATGAGAGAGATGGAATACAGTGAGGTATATGAAAGGCCTAAAAGAACTGCCCGTATACTCAAACGACTCGGCGCCCAAGCACACATGTTTGACAAGGCTTTCGTAGGCGTTTTGGGCATTTCCAGGAGTGGTTTAATGACCCTGGTAGTAGTGTGACCCTTCCTTTGCACCATGAACGTGAAGATACACTCATGAAAATCCGATTAATCTCCTTTTCGGCCTTTGAAAATAGTTGATGTGGGAGATGGAAGCGTCTGAGAATCCCACCCCTGGAGGTAAAAAGCAAGAAGGCAAAGAGGGTAGATAAGGCAAGAGGAGAGAAAGAAGTACATTGAGGGAAAAAGGGAGAGATAATTGGAATGAGAAGCGAGAAAGGAAAGGTCAAAAGGAAGGTTTCAGAAAAGTAGTGCAGGAGAGAGGAGTGGATAGTTACGGAGAAATGACAGGAAGTAGAAAAGGAGAGATGAAGGGGGTGAGAGACTGAAGGGAAAAAACGAGGAATAGGAGGAAAGAGAATTGTGGAGAGAAGGATAAAGATAGAGATGTAGAGGAGGAAATACGGAATGAGTGAAGATGGGACAGAGGTGGAAAGGAAACAGTAGGGAAGGATTCAGGGAGTAATAGTAGGGGTGGGCAAATCCAGAACTAATAAACGAATCAAGAGAACTAATAAACGAATCAAGAGAACTAATAAGCGAATTAAGAGAACTAATAAGCGAATTAAGAGAACTAATAAACGAATTAGATAACTAACAAACGAATCAAGAGAACTAATAAACGAATCAAGAGAACTAATAAGCGAATTAAGAGAACTAATAAGCGAATTAAGAGAACTAATAAACGAATTAAGATAACTAACAAACGAATCAAGAGAACTAATAAACGAATCAAGAGAACTAATAAGCGAATTAAGAGAACTAATAAACGAATTAAGAGAACTAATAAACGAATTAAGATAACTAACAAACGAATCAAGAGAACTAATAAACGAATTAAGATAACTAATAAACGAATTAAGATAACTAATAAACGAATCAAGAGAACTAATAAACGAATTAAGAGAACTAATAAACGAATTAAGAGAACTAATAAACGAATTAAGATAACTAATAAACGAATCAAGAGAACTAATAAACGAATTAAGAGAACTAATAAGCGAATTAAGAGAACTAATAAACGAATTAAGAGAACTAATAAACGAATTAAGATAACTAATAAACGAATCAAGAGAACTAATAAACAAATCAAGAGAACTAATAAGCGAATTAAGAGAACTAATAAACGAATTAAGAGAACTAATAAACGAATTAAGAGAACTAATAAACGAATTAAGATAACTAATAAACGAATCAAGAGAACTAATAAACGAATTAAAAGAACTAATAAACGAATTAAGAGAACTAATAAACGAATTAAAAGAACTAATAAACGAATTAAGATAACTAATAAACGAATCAAGAGAACTAATAAACGAATTAAAAGAACTAATAAACGAATTAAGAGAACTAATAAACGAATTAAGAGAACTAATAAGTGAACAAGGAAGTAATAATATAATATTGTCTCACTTGGCTAGACAACTGTAAAGATAATTACGATCAAGAGTTCTCGGCCAGTAACAAACTGACCCTTAAGGAGTACTCTTACTCTACCGCGAAGGCCAATCCTTATAACGTGAGGGCTGAACTAAATCCTGTTATTGTATTTCTCAACGCTTTGCAGTTTACTCTGTCTCGATAAATTGATATTACAGAAAAAAAAATAGCAGAAAATGCCCGCTATGTAACAGTCCGCAACATTTTAAAAAGGGAAATACCAACTGCTGATACTGTGAACTGGAAATAAAGATGACCGAAGTCACTTGAGATGTGTCTAGATAACTTCTCAAACCCTTTTCTTATCAATTTCTGCAACATTCGCACCACCTCTCCTCCTCTAAATCTCACCTTCTCTTCCTCACAGAAACACAGGTCTCGGCGGCTACTGACAACTATCTCTACTGTGTTCTCTCTTATTATCTCTGTGAGGGCAACTACCAACTTAGCGGGCGAACGACCGGGGCACTCCTGCCGCCCGCCCGCATCTTGCCGTTCGAAGCCGTTCAACTACCGAGGCGCAGCGAACCATCTGCTACACTCCCGCTGCTATTTCGGCTGACGCCGTTCGACGCCTCGGTCGGCTGAACCACCGAGGCTTCTCAACCCGCTGTGGAAGGCAACTTGGCAGGCAAGCGCCTTCCTTGTCAGACAGTGGCCGAGCCTCGCTCTGAACACTTGATTCTACTGAGGCTCCAGCCCTGCTCTCACTCGGGTTAACTCAGATACCGTGGGCTCGTTCTGGGTGCCTTACCTCTCCCCTCTCCACGCCCTGGACTCCCGTTACTGCTGTGAACCTGACGCCCCTTGTCCTCCTGCGCCTCCCCCGTCCACCACGTCTACACCACTTCAAGGACGAGGCTGTGCTGCCTCGTCATTGCCACTTAAAGGACGAAACGCCCAGAAGTGGAAGAAGCCGTGCAACGGGTCATTGCTGAGTCCGGCGTGCTGAAGCCTTCGTGTTGGAGACTTCAGATTGTGAGGCCTGTTTTGGGGTTTTCTACTTTATTTAAAGTAAACTGGTGTCTAACCATTTATCTTGTTGTTTGTTATCCCTTCCGATTACAGCACCCAACACTGGAACCTTGACATGTGGCGACCTCGCCAGGATTGGGTCAACTGCTAATCGGAAGGGTTGGCTTGTTAAGTCGCCTTTGCGCGCCACTTGCTGTCTGCGGCCCGGAAGTGAGTGTTTAATCCTTCACCGTTCTTTTGGGCTGTTGTATGCCCACGGTGGGATTTGTTGGTGCTGCCATAGCACTTTTTCAGCCCTTGTGCTGCCCTTATCACCCAATCACTCGTTTGAGTATTGGGTGGGCTTCTACGCCCCTTAGTACCCTTTTTGCAGGGTGTTTTGCTAATTTTTCTTCCTTGTTTCCTTTTGTGTTTAGGTTCTTCACGTTTGTTTTGGTTCTTCGTTTGTTTTGGTTTCTTGTTGCATTTATTGTTCTTTATTGGGTTGTTTACTTGTGTCATTGTCTTTGTTGGGTTTATTTTGCTTTGTTCTCTCCATTTTAATCATGTCCAGCTTTGAGGTGTTTAAAGCTCAGGCTGTAGCCTTGGGGCTGGAGGGTGATTATCTCGGTCGCTACGTTATCCAGCAGCAAGCCATCGAGAGGGACGAGCGAGCTGCCGAGAGAGGAAAAATGTCTTCTTGCTGAGAGGGAGAAAGAAGAGAAGCGCCTCCTGGCCGAGAGGGAGAAAGAAGAGCGGGCTGCAGAGAGAGAAGAAAAACGTCTCCATGCTGAGACGGAGAAAGAAGAGAAGCGCCACCTAGCTGAGAAAGAAGAGCGGGCTGCAGAGAGAGAGAAGAAAAGCGTCTCATTGCCGAGAGAGAGTTCCAACTGGCAAAGATGCAAGTGGAAAAAGAAATAGAACTCGCCCGTGTCGTCGCCCATGGAAAACGGCTTCTCCTTCCTGCAAGAACGTGAGAGGACCGAAATTGCCCACCTACGAAGAGGGAGAGGACATCAACAACTACCTCGTCCGCTTTGAAAGGGTGGCTGAACTTCTGCGGATCGACAAGGATAGCTACGCTGCGAGGTTGGGTTGTCTCCTCACGGGTAAGGCCACTGTATTGTATACTTCATTGTCAGCTGAAATAAACCGAAGATTACGCTCTTTTGAAGAAAGATCTCCTCACGGGGTTTAGTAAAACGGCGGACAACTACCGTCAAGACTTCCGTCACGCCAGGATTAAAGTTGGGGAAAACTACCACCAGTTCTCCATCCACCTGACTCGGTTGTTCCAGGCGTGCTTGGAAGCCTCTGACGTCCCCTGCACTTATGAAGAGCTCCGGTAGTTTATGCTCCTGGATCAGTTTCTCACTAATCTTACCCCAGATTTGAGGATTTTCATCAAGGAGCGCCGGCCTAAACATCTTCCCGACGCAGTGAGACTTGCCGACGACTGGGTGTCTGCCCGCAACGCCTACCCTAAAGCTTCCTCTCCTATTTCCCGAGACCCCTCTATGACTGCTTCGCCCAAGAAATCTTCAGAGTCCTCTCCGGGAGCCTCCGCCAAGACCTCTGCCCAGCCCAGTAAAGCAACCCTGAGGTTTCACCAATACGGGGAGGAAGGCCATCTACGTCCGCGCTGCCCGAAGAATCCCCGCGCCTTCAAAGATTTCGAACCTGCTAAACCATCATATCAGGTAGGCTTTTGCCTTAGTGACAAAAGTGTCCCGAAGTTTTCCGTTTCGGGCACTGTTAACGGGTCTTGAAGCTCAAACATCATCAGGGATACTGGCTGTTCCTGTGTGATCGTCTCTGAAGACTTACTACCTGATGTAGATGTTGAGAGTTGTCCAAAGGCCTCCCTTGCTGACTACCTAGGACGAGTGGACAAGTTTCCTGTGGTGAGGTGCCACTTAAGCTGTCCCTACTTCACCGGTTGGACTGAGGTGGTACGAGCTCCTATTAAGTTTGTTGGGGCCCTCATCGGAAACGTCCCTGGGGTAAGGGACCCCCATGACCCTGACTCTTCTCAATCTCCATCTGATTCTTCCAGAACATCCTCATCTTCAAAGTTGCCGCGAGGGACTTCTACTCCTCGTGTTCCGACGTCCCCTGCAGCCATCCAGGTACGCGCCGTTACCACCCGTGCTGGTAGGTTGAAGAGGCTTCATCCGCTTGTCCTTCCGGAACCTCTACCTCCTTCAGTAACCCCTCAAGACTTCTCCCAGCTTCAAGCCTCGTGTGCCTCCTTAGCAGCGATACGGCAGAAAGCCTCATCTGGACACTTCGACAAAGCAAGGAACGGGTCCTCCTTCCAGTACCTGTATCTCGACGGGCTTCTCTACAGGAAGTGCCTCACCTCCCCGCTTTCCAATAAGGTAGGCCAACACTGTCTAGTTGTGCCAAGGGTTTCCCGTCAAATCATCCTCTCCGCGGCCCATGGGAGTCCCTTGGGGGGACATTTCTCTCGTCATAAGATGGAGATAAAGATCTTTCAACATTTCTTCTGGCCAGGTATAGGAGCAGACATCCGTACTTACTGTCGTTCCTGTGATAAGTGCCAACGGATGTCGGGGAGAGGTCGTGTACGTCCTGTCTCCCTCCAACCCTTACCTGTCGTTACAGAACTTCTTCCGCAAGTTGCAATCGAGCTCGTTGGAGCCTTGTCTCCACCAGCTACGAAAGGACCTCTTGTCAGCCCCGTTCCCGTAGTGGAGGAGCCATCACCTGACGCCAGCTCCACAGAACTTCCCATCGATGAACCACTTATGGAGGACCGGGATGTATTCTCCACCCCGCCTGTCTGTACTTCAACGATTCAGCAGGTCATCGTCCGGGTGTTGAGATGGGCCTTGGATCGACCGGCCTACAGGTACCGTGTCGTCCATATGGCCGGGAAGGATAATGTGGGGGCCGATTTATTGAGTAGACTTCCTGCGTAAGTAACTCCTGTTTCCTCGTCAGTCACCTCCCTGTTTTAGTTTATTGCCTTATGTTCTTTTTTCTTTCCACTTGGAAGTTGTTTGTGGAATCTACCTGGATTAGATTCTTGTATGGGGGCCTGTGTGAGGGCAACTACCAACTTAGCGGGCGAACGACCGGGGCACTCCTGCCGCCCGCCCGCATCTTGCCGTTCGAAGCCGTTCAACTACCGAGGCGCAGCGAACCATCTGCTACACTCCCGCTGCTCGTTCGCCTGACGCCGTTCGACGCCTCGGTCGGCTGAACCACCGAGGCTTCTCAACCCGTTGTGGGAGGCGACTTGGCAGGCAAGCGCCTTCCTTGTCAGACAGCGGCCGAGCCTCGCTCTGAACACTTGATTCTACTAAGGCTCCAGCCCTGCTCTCACTCGGGTTAACTCAGATACCGTGGGCTCGTTCTGGGTGCCTTACCTCTCCCCTCTCCACGCCCTGGACTCCCGTTACTGCTGTGAACCTGACGCCCCTTGTCCTCCTGCGCCTCCCTCGTCCACCACGTCTACACCACTTCAAGGACGAGGCTGTGCTGCCTCGTCATTGCCACTTAAAGGACGGGACGCCCAGAAGTGGAAGAAGCCGTGCAACGGGTCATTGCCGAGTCCGGCGTGCTGAAGCCTTCGTGTTGGAGACTTCAGATTGTGAGGCCTGTTTTGGGATTTTCTACTTTATTTATTTAAAGTAAACTGGTGTCTAACCATTTATCTTGTTGTTTGTTATCCCTTCCGATTACAGCACCCAACACTGGAACCTTGACTATCTCTATCCTAAATTTCAATCCAAAGCTGGATGTTGCGCCTACGTGCGCAACGACATCACTTGCTCTCGTTCCCACGACCTTGACTCTTCTGAATTTTCCACTATCTGGCTGAGACTCAAATGTCATTCTATTACTAAATACATCTGTGTTGTTTTTCTCTCACCTGACTACTAACTAAGTAAAATTCTTTCACTACTTGAACTCTAAAGTGGAGCACATCTTGACCCACTTTCCCTTCGCTGAAATCTCCATCCTAGGAGATTTCAATGTTTACCACCAGCTTTGGCTTTCATCCTCTTTCACTGACCAGCCTGGTGAACAAGCCTACAAATTTGCTATCCTCAATGATCTAGAGCAGCTGGTTCAGCACCTTACACGTATTACCGACCGTCTTGGAGACACGCCCAACGTACTAGACCTCTTCCTTACCACTAACCCTTCTGCTTACTCTGTCAAACTCTTCTTTCCGTTGGGCTCCTCCGATCACAACCTTATTTCTGTATTATGTTCTATCGCTCCTGTACATCTTCTGGACACACTAAATAGGCGATGCTTCTGGCATTTTGCTTCAGCTCGGTGGGATGACCTCTGAGAATGTACTTTTCCAATTTCCCGTGGAATGATTACTGCTTCCAGGAGAGAGACCCCTCTGTGTGTGCCCAGCGCATCACAGAGGTGATTGTCTCTGGTATGGAGGCATACATTTTACGTACTTTCTCTATTCCTCATGCTAAAACGCTTTGCTTTAATCACGCTTGTTCTCGTGCTGCCAAAGATAGAGACAGTTCACAAAAGGTACCAGAGCCTTCCAACTCCCGCTAACCATGATCTTTACATTTCCCCTCGGAATCGTGCCAAATCTATTCTTCGACTTACCAAGAATTCTTTCATCCATAGAAAATCTCAGAACCTTGTTTTCTCTAATTCTTCTCAGGATTTCTGGCTCCTAGCCAAAAATATCTCCTCCAACTTAACTTCTTCATCTTTCCCTCCTCTCCTTAACCCTGAAGGCAGCATCGCCGTCTCATCTATCTCTAAGGCTGAACTTTTCGCTCAAACTTTCTGTAACAACTCGACTCTGGACGATTCTGGGATTATTCCTCCTACTCATCCCCCTCAGACTCCTTTATGACTGTTATTAAGATTCTTAAGAATGATGTTTTCTATGCCCTCTCTGGCCTCAACTCTCAGAAGGGTTATGGACCTGATGGAGTACCTCCTATTGTCCTTAAAAACTGTGCCTCCGTGCTGATATCCTGCTTGGTCAAACTCTGTTACCTCTGCCCGTCAACATCTACCTTTCCTTCCTGCTGGAAGTATGCCTTGATACAGACTGCTTAAGAAGGGTGACCGTTCCAATCCCTCAAATGATCGTCCTATAGCTTTACTTTCCTGTCTATCTAAAGCTTTTGAATCAATCCTTAACCGGAAGATTCAGAAGCACTTTTCCACTTCTGACCTATCTGACCGCCAATTTGGGTTCCGAGAGGGGCGTTCTACTGGCGATTTTCTTACTCTCTTAAGTGATTCTTGGTCATCCTCTCAGCCGTTTCGGTGAAACTTTCTCTGTTGCGCTAGACATATCGAGAGCTTTCGGTAGGGTCTGGCACAACTCTTTGCTTTCTAAACTGCCCTCTTTCAGATTCTATCCCTCTCTCTGCTCCTCTATCTCCAGGTTCCTTTCTGGCCATTCTGTCTCTGCTTTGGTATACAGTCACTGTTCTTCCCCTAAACCTATCAACAGTGGTGTTCCACAGGGCTCTGTCCATCACCCACTCTCTTCCTGTTATTCATCAATGATCTTCTTTCCATAACAAACTGTCCTTTCCACTCATACGCTGACGACTCCACTCTGCATTATTCAACTTCTTTCAACAGAAAAGCCTCTCAACAGGCGTGGCTGCTCACGTCATACCATTTTACGTGGCTCCACACGTACAACGTGGCGCATACGTGGCGCTTACGGCGTACTTGCGGGGCGCTTATACGTGGTCCTACGCTGCTCCCCTGTTCCCGCAACGCAATGCGTGGGTCCTCACGCGGTGCAGGAGCATCCGTGGCATCAGCGCCGCTCCTCAGGTACCCACGTCGACGTTGCAACGTTGTGCATGGTGTGTATACGCCGTGCGGCGGGCTTGCAGCTTTAGTTCCTCTCTCGGACTAGCAACAGCATATACCTCGAAGCCACCACCACCGCCTCTCACCCCCGCCAGCGCCCTCGTCAGTAGACCTTGTCGCCACTGCTTTGAACTATGCCTAAGGACACCACCAAGAGATCACAGAAGGGGGCTTCTTTAGCTTCAGGGTCACCCAAACCTCCAACAACCCGCGGGCAACCTGCTTCCAAGCCTCTGGTGTTTGTGGCACCTGCAGTTCCTGATATCCGTAGACAGCAACAATAGCCCTGCAGGTCTCTGGTACAATGTAACTAATGGTGTTGTGGGCTACTCGGAATGAGTATTGCAGACTCGTGTATGAGTCACCCGTGGCGAGGAAACGTAGGGTGATAGCCACACGCAGGCCTGGCTCAAGGGATTCTCTTCAGAATGTGCGTTGCTTCTGAATGTGGGGTGTGACAAATTCAGCTATTTCACTGAAGAGATCCTTGTCAATCCGGGTAAAATTCCTGTACAGTTGTGGACTTTCGGTTGCCAACTCCTCCATCAGGTTGTCATAGTGGCCTAGCTCCAATCTTCTTTCCAGGTAAGGCCAAGCCCAAACCCTCCTCGGCCTCCTCTTTTTTCTGTTTTTTCACTTGCAAGGTGGACCTTTACAACTAACACCAGTACCATGGCGTTCACATACTCCAGGATTGCCTCCATTAATTATGTGTTATGGCTGTTTGCTGGTGTTATAAGGGCAAGGATGTCTTCAATGTTCTCCATGTTGATTCAGCAGGAAGGGAGTACTTCTTGCTGCAGGTAGATGTTGACGGAAACTGCAATCACAGGTGTGCAGTACGGCCCTTATGTACGTACCTCTTACATTTACCCACCGACGTACGTGGGGATAACGTGAGGATGACGCAGAGTCGTAACGCACCACGTTACACATACGGTATACGTACGTGGCTGTTACGTGCTCTGCCACGCACTACTTGTGGGGGTGTGGCCTCTTGTCGTGGCAATTCGGGTAAACGTCACGTCATGCTTGCGCAGTGCGTAGGCTTAATATACATTACGTCGTACTTACGTTATGGCGTCCCTATGTTGACCGTGCAAGCTTTACGTACATCGGCCCCTGACACGTACCCAGTTGATCGCGGCAACAAACCCCGCGTATGGCCACGTATGGGCCAAAAATCACATACGTGAGGATACGTGGGCTTGATACGTGAATGTGTGACCGAGGCTTAAGGCTCTTCGTCTCATCAGCTCTCCTCCTCTTACTGATAGTCTTCTACCTCTTAAATTCCGCCGCCATGTTGTCTCTCTTTCTATCTTCTATCGATATTTTCACGCTGACTCCTCTTCTGAACTTGCTAACTGCATGCTTCCCCCCCTCCCGCGGCCTCGCCTCACACGACTTTCTACTCAAGCTCATCCCTTTACTGTCCAAATCCCTTACGGACATGTTTTTCGCTCAGCGTGGCCGGGAAACCCTAAATTACCATGTGGTGAGGTTTGTTTTCGTAAAATTAAAACCCCTCCCCCTTGGGGGGGCTTTAGAGTAATAGTCGGACATGCGCGTCATAAGACGCTCTTGTCAACATATGCGGTATCATTCGTATATACGTAAAAATTGCATTAGAATATTTTATTTCTTCGTAAATTTTGTCATCTGTCATCCTCTCTTCTTCGCGCGGAGAGGCAGGGGAGGAAGAGAGGTGCCACCGCGCCAGTGCCAAGCGAGAGACAGACGGGAAAAGTATGTCGTACTTTTCTCTCCTCTCCAGCCAAAAAAACGTCCCGACAAATGATGTACAAGCGCAAGGCAACCAGAAAAAGTCACCAACATCAAGAGGGCTTATGGAGCGGCCAAACCTCAGAAAACAAGCAAGAGAGTAGTGTAGAAGCAAGGCACTCCCGCGGCACTCGCGCTACCTGGCCACAATGACGAAGGTGGCGCCTTCTGACACCCTCACCTGCGAGTGAGTAATACTTTCTCAGAAAGGGGGACCAGATGCCTTATCATTCTGAGGTAAGTCAACAAGGTATATACAGTCATATGTGAGAATTTCATACCAATCAGATAAATACAAATGGCAAGACAGGGAGAAATGTAAAAAAAAATCTTTAGGAGCCGATATCTCGAAAAGTATCTTTTTAACCTTCAAATAATTTCACAAAATCGGTAAAACGTCTGAATGACTTTTGTTAGGTATCATTTTAAACTACAACTAAAGGGCGATTTTTTGTTGGAAATGGATTTTCAAAAATGTCAAAAGAAAACGGGACACAGTGGAGAAAAAAAAAGGTGACAAAAAATTGTATTTTTTTTTTCTTCGAAGACAAAACAAAAAATCAAAAATTCACTTCCAACAAAATGTAGATAGGTAAACAAAGTTTCTATCGTATTTTTTTCAAAGCGATTAACTGAAAAATAAAGCCTGTGAAACAAAAAAATGAAAAACACGCTTTGTTTGAGTCTCTCCTAAACTTCACCCGATTTTGATGAAATTCGCAGAATATCATTTCTTTACATCAACAAACAACATACTACAATTTCAAAGCTATTGGACGTACGATATGCGCAGGAGGAGACCCATAGGCGCGCCCCTTACGCACGAGTTAACCAGCATTTTCACTCTTTCATCCCTAACGCTGGTAAACTGTGGAACAATTTTCCTTCATCTATATTTCCTCCTGCCTATGAATTGAACTCTTTCAAGAGGAGGGTATCAGGACACCTCTCCTCCCGAAATTGACGTATCTTTCTGCCACTCTTCTTGACTCTTTTGTAGGAAATGTGAGTAGCGGGCTTTTTTTTCAGTATTGTTTCCTTTCTTTTGCCCTTGAACTCATTGGAATTACACATTACTAGAATACATTGCTGCGTTTCCGACACTTTCCCGTTCCCTTGCCCTTATCTCCCTTGTCATCCGCAGGGCCAAAGTAATACGGGGTCCAGTCAATTTCTGTAAATGGGGCGGAGCTAGTGTGACGTCAGTCAGTTCGGAATATGTAGTACATATAAAAGTTTGCCCGAAAAGAGAAACAACGTTTTCTTTATTTTATCTTGGTTGTGGGAAACTTTTTTATTTTTTACGAACGAGAGAGAGAGAGAGAGAGATTATAGTTTAGCGTTTCTTTCTCTCTCTCTCTCTCTCTCTCTCTCTCTCTCTCTCGTTCATAAAAAAAAGTTTCCCATACCAAAGAAAAAAAAAGAAAAAGTTGTTTCTCTTTTTTCGGGCAAACTTTTGTAATTTGTGACTATAAAGTTGATCTGAAATCACTCAGTTAACATTATGGTCATATCTGGTATTTCAGTGTCTCCCTTCCTCTCTTTACTTCACTGACGGGGGTCCTGTCCTGTTCCCCCCAGCAGAGCTGAGGTGGTGGGGGTGATCGTACTTTTACCAATCCTGCCGAGATTACCGGGTTGCTCAGTGTGAAACACGTCGGACCCCAGTGTAACGATACTTTTTTGAGTGTGTATACATATTCCGTCTCTTCCACATAAATGAAGCCATTTTTTACGTGTTTTTCTGTCTTTAGATAAACTAGGAAAACTGTAGTTTGACCGTCCTGAACGATGCTGGTTAGTGCAGCCAACCACAGTGCAGAGAGGCATTTTGAAGAGAAAAAATCAGCTCGTTGGGTAGCGAGCGGCAAGAGCTGATCAGAAGTGGTCACCTGAGCGGCTCTTCAGAGACTGACCGAGGGTCGCGGCTCAGACCCTCCGCGAACTGACTGACGTCACGGCTGGGCAGAACATTCAAATTTTGTCTCGGCCATGAGTAGACCTCGTATTCCTTAAGCCATGGTCATCCCTTCTCAAACAAACGAACTCCTCCTTATCCTTACACTCCATCCTCTCCTCCTCCGCCCTACCCTCTACTCCTTCCTCCTCCTTTTCCCAGCCCTCGTCCTCCTCCCAACCTCCGTCATCCTCCCCATACCTAACTCGCTACTCCCATTTCGCCTCCCCGCCCTCCCTCTCAACCTGTGGCCTCACCTCCTCCTCTTCTTCCTCTCTCTCTAACTCACCCTCCCATGGCTCCACCTCCTCCCCCCCTTCCTCCTCTTCTCCCTCTCTCCCTACCTTCTCCTTTTCCTCCTCCTCCTCCTCCTCCTTCTCCTTCCTCACTCAAGTTGTAACTCAACCGACAAGAGAAAACAATCTGCTGGATCTGGTATTAGTAAGTGACCCCGACCTCATTCGCGACTGTGAAGTTGGTGAAAAAATTAACGGTTGCGATCACCACTTAATCCGTTTCAATGTCAACATAAGTCACAAACTCGTAGACAATCCGTCAGTGATACCAGACTACAAAAAAGCAAATTTCAACCTAGCCCGTGAGCTGCTTCCCTCTGCGACCTGGGACCAACTTCACCTAACCGACAATACAATCGACAACGTGTGTAACAACTTCAAAGATAAGCTTTTGGGAGTAGAAAAGGCTACAGTGCCTACGAAACCCAGGCGAGTAAATGGTGCCGTAGATCCACCGTGGATGACCAGAGAAATAAAAAGGGCGGTAAACTTAAAAAAAAAAAGGAATTATAACCTAATGAAAGAGAATGACACGGCCGAAGCCCGTACTCAGTACAACAACAGCCTCAGAGCTTGTCGCACCCTTATTCGGAGTAGTAAACGCAATTACGAAAAACAAATAGCGCGTGACATCAAGACAAACTCAAAAAAAATCTTCACGTACATCAGATCGAAAAAGAAAGTAAAATCAAATATTGGTCCCCTGACAGACGAGACTGGAGCTGCAACTCAGGACAGTAAACAGATGGCCAGAATCCTCAACAGTAACTTCGCATCCGTATTCACAGTCGAGGACATCGAAACCATGCCCGAGAGCCCTGATCCGCCGAGGGGAATCACGCCCCTGAAAATTGACTCAATATGCGACCAAGAAGTGAAAGAGTATTTGGATAAACTCGACACGAACAAGTCAACAGGACCTGACGGTTTGTCCCCGCGGTTATTAAAAGAGCTTAAACAACAAATACTTCAGCCACTCACTAACATATTCAACCAGTCTGTTCAATTGAAAAAGGTCCCGGAAGACTGGAAGATGGCGAACGTAACACTGATTTTCAAAAAAGGAGACAAAAGCGTTGCATTAAACTACAGGCCCATAAGTTTGACATCAATGGCAGGAAAAATACTCGAAAAGATTATTAGAGACAAATTTATTAAGTTTCTAGAAGACAATAATGTAATCTCCGACACCCAGCATGGCTTCAGAAACAAGCGCTCCTGCCTAACGAATTTATTAGACTTCTTCCAAGGTATATATAAGAACTAGGATGCCCACATCCCCAGTGATGTTATATTCCTGGACTTTCAGAACGCCTTCGACAAGGTACCGCACGAGCGACTCCTTAAGAAACTGCACTCGGCGGACATTGGAGCCAATCTGATCGCGTGGATAAGAGATTGGCTCACCAACAGAAAATAACGAGTACTACTCAACGGACAGCCCTCCGATTGGCTTCCAGTCACTAGTGGAGTGCCTCAAGGGTCAGTGCTGGGACCCATTCTCTTCATCATATATATCAACGACCTCGAATCAGGACTGAAATCCACAATATCGAAATTTGCTGATGACACCAAGGTGGGGGGAAAGGCCCTCACAAGGACCGACTGCGAAATCATTCAGAAAGACCTCAATCACATTATCGAATGGTCGGAAAAATGGCAAATGTCCTTTAATGTTGACAAATGCAAAGTCATGCACATTGGGTCCAGAAATAGTAACCACACATACATCATGAATGGGAGACGACTGCAAGCGATGCAGGAGGAAAAGGATCTTGGAGTCACTATCAGCAGTGACCTGAAACACGCGAATCACTGTAAAAAAGCATACAACAAGGCCAACACTATGCTCGGGTTCATAGCGAGGAACTTCGAGTGTAAAATGCCAGGCGTGATGCTATCCTTGTATAATTCCATGGTAAGACCGCATCTCGAGTATGCAGTACTGTTCTGGTCTCCTAATTACAGAAAGGACATTGATTTACTGGAAAGGATTCAACGACGCGCCACGAAAATGATACCAACCTTAAGGGCTCAACCGTATGAGGAACGACTCAAGCGACTCAATCTCTTTACATTGGAGAAAAGACGCCTACGAAGGGATATGATTCAAGTCTTCAAGTATCTGAAAAAATTCAATAACGTCGATTACTCCAAATTCTTTGAATTGCAAACCAACTCAAGAACTAGAAATAACGGTTTACCCATTCAGTCTAGTCGATGTAACACAAACATCGGAAGGAGTTTCTTTTCAAACCGAGTCATCCGTCATTGGAACAATCTTCCTTCAGAAGTAGTAAATGCGAATACTATCAACTCCTTCAAATATAGAATCGACCGTCACTTCGCTGCGTCGGGAGTAAACTGAATATTGAGGTGCTTTCATTTGCTCCGCAATATCGAGGTGCTTTCATCTGCTCCTTAATGTCAAGGTGCTTTCATCTGCTCCCCAGGCCCCAAGTGGCTGTCGAGCAGATTAAATCACCAAAGCGGGCAACCTCGTAATGAGCCAATAGGCTTTCTGTTGCCTGCATTTCCATGTTTCCATGTTTCCTCCTCTGACTGGTATGCGGTATGCGGGTGAAGTGTTTTCACCTCAGGGAACTAGACGTCCCTGCCCTGCATAGTCTCAGATCACCCTTGGACAAGGTGTAACACCTGATTTGTCTCCCGTGCCAGGGTCACGGTGAAGCCTCTGAGCAGCAGCAGTGGTGGATTGGACCGCAGGCAGAGGATCTCTTTATGAGACAATGGCTGGAGTTCCAGGGTCCTAGTCAGTTGGACCATGCCTAATTATTTAGGCCTGCGGTGTAGAGGAGTGTGGCGACCTCTACACTAAAAAGCCTCCCTGGGAACTAGTTGTCGGTGTGAGCTCCCCGTCCCTCCCCTCTATCGACGGTACTCCCATCCCTATTCTGCATAACAGCTGGTTCTTGTTTCCTCCTGAAAGAGATGTCTTCCGTGGGCCATTTGAGGTTGTACCTCCCGGCTTCTAGGTGGAGTTTCTGAGGATTTTTCTTATACTCAAGGAATATTTCAGCTTTTTGGTCTCTCAGGAAGGGCGTCTGATACTCTGTAGAGTTGATGGAGACCACCTGGTGACAGGTGCCACTGGCCAGGCCTCGAAAGGGTCGCAGAGTTGAGTTAGATGTTTCGGAAAGTGGGAACGAATTGCTGGTTCCTCTCCTCCCTTGCCAGCTCTGCTCTGAGCGACTACGCCGGCCCCGTTCTATGGGACAAAACTTCGAGGACAATAGCTGAAAAGCGCCGGGTTGTGAAAGTCTCTCTCGTGACCGAGGCTCAGGACAAGCGATTGGTCTTTGAGGCGTTTTCAAGACCCTGTAGGAGCGAACTCCCAGTGTTGGAGGCATCTAACACAGCAGTATCTAATTTCCATGTACAATTTTTATCCAATTCAATTTATGGTTACACTTTAAGTTATTTCGAAAGCGCTTTAAAATTTGCCCAAACTGTTAACTCGCTTAAATTTCTAACAATGCCTTCGAACCTTAAGTGTGACGTCTGTCCCGGACGATTTGCAGCTCAGTACTTTCAGCTGAGTAAAACTTGCCGCCTCTGCGTTCAAAGATTACAACTTCAGAAGGCTGTGACTGAATGGAAAGTCAAACATAATGATCCTGAAAAGAAATTCGAAGCCCTTCAGGAATTTGTTGCAAGTAATGTGGCAGTGACTCCACCATCGATGGTGGAGAGGCCCTCCACCGAGACTGCCCTCTCCAGACGAATCTCCTGCTTCACGGAAGGACGTGTTACCTACCTCACAGGTTGACTCCCAGCCTGCCTCACAGGCTAACCCCCAGCCTGCCTCACAGGTTAACCCCCAGCCTGCCTCACAGACTAACCCCCAGCCTGCCTCACAGGCTAACCCCCAGCCTGCCTCACAGGACAGCCGCCAGCCTGCCTCACAGGCGACCCCCAGCCTGCCTCACAGCCTAACCCCCAGCCTGCTTCACAGGCTAACTCCCAGCCTGCCTCACAGGACAACTTCCAGCCTGCCCCACTTAACGCTTCTCTTCCTGCTTCACAGGATGCCGGGTTCCAACCTGTAAGGAATGGAGCCAAACCGAAGCAGGCAACCAAGGATTTACTGACCCCCACTACCTTAAATAGGTTCCAGGTGCTGGCAGACACCATGGAGGATGAGTTTGAGATTCGCCTAGTTGGGGACTCCATGGTGCGTGGCCAGCTGGTTGAGTTCTGTGGTCATTCATCAAACGGCCGCAGAAAACGTTACTGCTATCCAGGTGCCAGACTGGACGACATCACCGCAGCGTGCGATGATGTCATGAGAAATGCCGACCGAAACACCCTCTTTGTCATTCACGCGGGACAAATGACGTAAAGACAACCCGTTCTAAGGAACTGCTTGAGAAATACCGCCGCATGATCAAGCAGTATAAACGTAAAACGGATGCCAGTAGCATCATAATCTCAGGAATCCTCCCGAGGGTCGGTGCCGAATCTAGCTTTTACAGTAAGGCCTTCAGCACAAACAACAGACTTCAGTCCCTTTGCTCACAAGAAAACGTCCAGTTCGCTAACTTGTGGAACAGTTTTTATTACGATTCAGACTTGTTCCTTGCTGATGGCATCCACTTAAACCCTGTTGGAGCAGCCCGTTTCGGGAGGTTGCTCTGTGACCAAGTGACTCTTCGAAAGCCAAAAAACGTGGAGGCGAGAACACCAGCAGCTCCACCATAAGGGAGCACTCAACCCGCGAAACCCCCGACTCGAATCACATTAAAGCTTGCTATATAAACGCTCGTAGCCTACGTAACAAATTTGAAGACTTAGAAGTCCTCGCAGCTACAAATCATTATCACATCACCGGAGTCACAGAATCTTGGATAGACACTTCAAATAGAGATTTCATAGCGGAATATAGATTACCGGGTTATACCATCTTTAGTCATGAAAGAGAGAACATTATCTTTTATATCCACAACTCTCTCCATCCAGTATCCGTGAAAACAGATATTATAACCAATATAGATACGGTCTTCATTGAAATTAAAAATAAATCTCGTAAAATAGTAATTGGACTTATCTACAGACCGCCAAGGCAGACTCTTGATATCGACCACGCATTAAGTGAATTATTATTAGAAACAAGTAGCAGTTGCGAGGCAGTAATTGTTGGGGACTTTAACTTGCCAGTGAAAAGATGGGGTAAACCGTTGAACTGTCATACAGGGCTCGACCTGTACACAAATCTACTAGAAAGTGATTTACATCAACAAGTTCAAGAACCGACTCGGGAAAATAATATACGTGATCTTATCTGTTCAACGACAGCTGATCTAGTTAACGAAGTAAATGTTGGTCCAATTTTTAGTTCTAGCGATCAATATGAAAGAAAGTAAAGTAACTCCTTGTAAAGAAAAGGTGCCTGATTATCAGAGAGCGAATTTCGTAAGACTCCGATCAATTCTAACTAATTCTGACTGGACTGAAATCTCGGCGAAAACAGATATTGATAAATCTTGGGGGGCCTTCACCACAATATTGAACAATGCCATAAGCATATGCGTACCCTATCGTAACAGACGTTCAGCTTTTAAGAAGAAACCCAAATTGTGGAATAACGAAATTAAAAATAGCCTATCTCTTGAAAAACGCGTATACAGTAGATACATATCAACTCAGAGTGAGGCAGACAAACTAGAGTTGGCCAGAATTCGCCGCGAATCCAAGAAATTAATAAAACGAAGCAAGAAAAATCTTGAAGAATATATAGCGGAAACGAGTAAATCTAATCCTAAAGAATCTTTAAGCTATGTAAATAATAAAAAGTCACTCACTTTTGGAATCGGACCGCTTGCTAATGATAATGGTAACTACACGAACGATTAAAATGAAATGGCTACATCCTAAATAACTTTTCGCATCCGTATTTACCGACGAAGATTGTTTATCACCTCAACCGCCGGAGGTTAGAAGGACCGAAAAGATGTTAAGTGGCGTGCTCATCGTAGAAAGTGACATTTTACGCACAATTGAAAAGATTAAAGTAAGCAAAGCTCCTGGTCCACACAAAATTACCCCTAGGGTGTTAAAAGAAATCAAACATCAAATCTGTAAACCGCTCTCCATCATATTCAATAAATCTTTAACAGCTGAAAAAGTTCCGTCTTCAAAGAAAATAATATAATAAATAATTCGCAACATGGCTTCCGTAGTAAACGTTCGTGTTTAACTAACTTACTTGATTTTTTTCATTATATTTTTTAGGTGTTCGAGGAAAGTAGATCAGTAGATATCAAATGTCTGGATTTTCAAAAGGCCTTTGATAAGGTCCCCCACCAACGATTGCTCAGCAAACTATTGGCGCACGGTATCTCGGGTAACATTCACAATTGGCTTGTGGACTGGCTCTCTGAGCGGAAACAGAGAGTAGTTCTAAACGGTGTTACATCTAACTGGCTCGATGTCAGAAGCGGCGTCCCTCAAGGATCAGTGTTTGGCCCCATGTTCTTAATTTATGTTCTGACATCGAGCCAGTTAGATGTAACACCGTTTAGAACTACTCTCTGTTTCCGCTCAGAGAGCCAATCCACAAGCCAATTGTGAATGTTACCCGAGATACCGTGCGCCAATAGTTTGCTGAGCAATCGTTGGTGGGGGACCTTATCAAAGGCCTTTTGAAAATCCAGACATATGATATCTACTGATCTACTTTCCTCGAACACCTAAAAAATATAATGAAAAAAATCAAGTAAGTTAGTTAAACACGAACGTTTACTACGGAAGCCATGTTGCGAATTATTTATTATATTATTTTCTTCGAAAAATTTCACCATATTGTCGCATATTGCAAAGTATCAAAATTTGCTGATGACACAAAAATTGCTAGTGAAGTAACTGCGACACTCGACGAAGAAGCTTTACAATCAGATCTAGATCGACTTGCACGTCGGGCCAGTCAATGGCAAATGAAATTTAACGTTGACAAAATTAATGTAAAGTGTTGCACATCGGAAAAAATAACAATCGCGTTCGGTACGTAATGAATGACCAACAACTTTCTGCAGCAAGTAAAGAAAGAGGTTGTTAAAAATGCAAACAAATTGGTTGGCTTCATCGGACGAGTCTTTAATGATAAAAAGTAATATTAAAACTGTATAATTCGTTGGTTCGACCCCATCTAGAGTACTGTGGACAGTTTTGGTCTCCCTTTTACAGAAAAGACTTAGAAAACTTGGAACGGGTTCAAGGGGTAGGCGGTGGCCGAACTGGTAGCGTACTGGACCCACATTCGCCGCGTGATGGACGACGCGGGTTCGAATCCTCACGCTACCACTCGGATTTTTCAGTCACCGCCGAGTGGCTTAAAACTACCCACATGCTGTCCTGAAGACCACCCATCAACCCGGACTCTAGAGGAAACCGTCCAAGCGAATCAAGAACGAGTTCCGGGGGGCAGCATGAGCCAACGCAAGATGGCGCCACTATAAACACTCGCCTGCGCCAGAACGGGCTGGGCCGACCATCAGGCCCCACCTGGAAGAAGCCTTGGGCCGACCATCAGGCCCCACCGGGAAGATGCCTACCGGCGCAATAGGCAACGTAAAAAAAAAATTAAAAAAAACGAAGAGTAACAAAGATGATTCCTAGATTGAGAAATTTATCATATGAACAAAGGCTTAAAGAAGTAAATTTATTCAGCCTATCAAAACGAAGAATGCGAGGCGATCTAATAGAAGTGTTTAAAATGTTTAAAGGATTCAGTGATATTAATGCGGAAGATTACTTTACAATTGATCGATCGAATAGAACAAGAAGAAATCACAATTTGCAGACAAGTGGTAAAAGATTATTGTCGTACGAAGCTAAACACTTCTTCTTCAGTCGAGTTCGTATCGTATCGTAAAAGATTTACCCCCTAAATAGGGTTGTTAATGTTTGGAACTCTCTACCCTGTGATGTCGTTGATAGTACAACAGTTACGACCTTCAACAATAGATTAGACAAGTATTTTGAATTCAACCAGCAACTAAGATATTACTCATTGTCGTAATAACGTTAAGTTCTTTGGAATACTGGTGTCCTTGTCCGCTTTTATCGCCCGGTTAGTGGTAGCAGTAATGGTAGTTCTTTCCTCTTTCCTACATAATTTCCATGCAGTTTTTCCATGCTGCATGGTTCTTTTTCCTTTCCTGCCAGCTTTGGCTGGAGGGATGGGGGGGTGGGGAGGAGCCTTCGCCTTTGCTGTCCTTCATCTTCCACCTTTGATTAGATAGTTAGTGTAGCTTGTCACAAACAGCCTCGTAAGGACCAGCAGGTCTGCTGTTGTTTGTTCTTACTTTGTGTTCCTTTGTGTTCCTCCTCCTCCACCCCTTCTGCTTCCTCTTCCTTTCCCCTCCCCTGCCACTCACTCGCTCTGCTCCCCGCTCCTCTTCGGTTCCCGCCATCTCCTCCTCCTCCGACGCCACCACCACTACCTCACAGTCCTCCTCAACGTCCGTCGCCACCGCTGCCGCCTCCGGCTACCTCCCCTACACCGCCACTGCAGCCTCCTCTGCCACCCCCTCCCACCGGCCTCTCCTCTTCCTCCTTGTCCTCCTCCTCCTCTTCCTCCTCCTCCTCCTCCTCCTCCTCCTCCTCCCTCTTCTCCTCCTTCTCTGTTCCCAACCTGTATATTACTTAACCATAGACTGTTGCCTCCTCCGCATCTTTCCATTCTTTCACCCGCTCGTCCATCAGACGTCAAAAGTCGTTTCTCCCGGCCACGGTTTGTAGAGATCAAAAGCAGTTCTACAGCACCGAGGATAAGCCGAGCATCGTGGTTAGGCTAATTGGAGACAGCACGGTACGTGGACAGTTGATGCTAAGTTGGACGACGACATAGCATCCGCAATAGGCGTCGTCACGGAACGCGCAAAACCTGACACGCTGTATTTGATGCAGTTTGACTTAGTGCATAGTGAGGTACTCTGGGATCTTCTGCGACTCCGTGACTCCTCTTGACCGAACTCGCTGAAGTTAAGGTTAACTGAAGACCCGGACAGCATGTGGGCAATCATCCGCCATTCGGCGATGAGTTGAAAAATCAGCGTTTGTCGGTGGGGACTCGAACCTAGTTCACGATAGATTCTACGGCTCACAGCGCCCGCACGCTAACTACTCGGCCACCGCCTCCCCAAAGTTATTACCAACTTAGTCCACTGTTATACTACAACTCGTTGTATTTTCCTGTTGGTTAGCTGACTGGCCCGTATTCTAAGACTGAAAAAGATTCCATCAATGAGGGCTCAGCCGTATGAAGAACGACTCAAGCGACTCAACCTCTCTACGCCGGAAAAGAGACGCTTACGAGGTGATATGATAAAGATGTTCAAGTACCTGAAGAAGTTCAATGACGTCAACCACCCCAAGTTTTTTTCAGCTACAAACTAACTTGAGAACTAGAAACAACGGTCTACATATTTAAGCTAGGCGATGTAATACAGACATAGCCAGGAGTTTCTTTTCAAACCGAGTTATCAGCAATTGGAACAATCTTCCCTCAGAAGTAGTAAATGCGAATACCATCAACTTCTTTAAAAATCGAATCGACCGTCATTTCATTGTGACAGGAGTAAATTGAATACCGAGGTGCTTTCAACTGCTCTGCTGGCAGCAAGTGACTGTCGAGCAAATTAATCACCAGAGAGGGCAACCTAGTAATGATCAAATAGGCTCTCTGTTGCCTGCATTTCCATGTTTCCTTGTTTCCATGTTTCCTCCTCCTCCTCCTCCTCCTTCCTTTCTTCTGTTTTCATCCTTCCCACTTCATTCCTCCTGTCATCATTCATTCACCTATTATTCCCTTGATCTTTTATATACCACCGACCACATCTCTTCCTCCGGTATCATTTTTCTTTCTAGCAGTATTTCTCCTCTTCCTCCTCCTCATGTTCCTCCTCCTCCTCCTCCTGTTCCTCCTCCTCCTCCTCCTCCTCCTCTTCCTCCTGTTCCTCCTCTTCCTCCTCCTCTCACCCTCCTCTTCCTCCTCCTCCTCTACCACCGCCGCCACCCTCCACTTTTCTCCCCCTTGTTATTCCATCCCTCTTCAAGCCCACTTCTGCCTCCACTCTCACCTCCTTTCCTCGGAGACTTCTACATTCCTTTTCCAAAAGTCTTCTCCCTTAGGCCATCGTGCAACCAAATCATTTATTTTTACTCTCTCTCTCTCTCTCTCTCTCTCTCTCTCTCTCTCTCTCTCTCTCTCTCTCTCTCTCTCTCTCTCTCTCTCTCTCTCTCTCCCTGTGTGTGTGTGTGTGTGTGTGTGTGTGTGTGTGCGCGCAGTGTACCGAGGGGGGGGGCATGGGGCCATGGCCACCCCCTTTTGCAAAGAAAAATAATAATGAATAAATAAATGTTACAGGAAAATAATAGGAATATGTATATTAGTATTACGATTACGAATGTGTGTGTGTGTGTGTGTGTGTGTGTGTGGGTGGAGTTGAGAGCTCAGTGGCACCGAGTGATCGAGTTATTTCCCCTTTGGTTTTGTTTTGAGTTAATGGTAGGATATAAGGTGTGCTCTGAGTGAAAAAAGAGTAAGGTGTTAAATGATGGGTTCATAAAATTGTGTGTAGAGTGCGATGTCAACTGAAAGCGGCGGACGGGTGTTTGTAGCGGGAGCGGGGAGACAGGAAGAAGAGGAATATGAGATTGGGATGGCTCTGGCAGAGAGAGAGAGAGCACGAAAGTCGCAAGTGTGCCTTCTCTCCTTCTTGCCTCTCATATTTACTTGATTTTAGGTGTAAGGTGCAGTCAAAGTGATTGGAGGACTATATAATTCTACTGTAGAGGCACCAAATGAATTTGTCTGGTGACAGTGGTGAGTATGTTGGTTGGTATGTTGGCTCTCGCCCAGTGTGGACGTGCTTTCCCTCTCTCCTTCCCTCCCTTCCTCACCCGTCCCAGCACAAAGATAAGTGAATCTACACATACATAACACTATTTTTATCTACACACATTGTTTTAACTTGTTTTTAGGTTATTAATATTCTTTATCTAGGTTTTATCTTTTATTTTACGTTATTTTTATTTTCCTTGATTGAAATGGCAACTACTTTAAACTGCCGGACGAGGCTGTTCCAGCTCACGAAGCGGCCCAGTAACACTAGGTGGTTGTCAACACAACAACACCGTACACGCTCACGGAAGGTAAAACAAGAAAAACGTAATACTAGCATACACAGTGCCTTCCTTATCACCACAGTTACACTCATAGCACTTATATTGCATGCATTAACACATTCGAGGACACAAACAACACACCCACGACAACCACAAACAAGAACTCACACACAACAGTCTTTTTCGCTCACCATGGTTCAGTATTTCGAGCGGCACACAAACAACGATACAAAAGGACACAGACGACACACCATCCTTCTCTTGCTGCTTCTATGTGGAGACACGGGCGCTATGGTCAACCCTGGCCCTTACTGCCCTAAGTATCCTTGCCAACTTTGTAGCAAGGCGGTGAGGTGGGGGCAGAGGGCCATCCAGTGTGATTCGTGTCGTGATAGATCCGAGCATGCTGGCTGGTACCACGTCAGCTGTATCGGGTCTTTCACGCCGACTTACGCTGGATTGGTTGACAATAGCGTCTCGTGGATCTGCTTTAGATGCGGCGTACCTAATTTCTCATCCTCATTCTTCTCAGCTGATCCTATTCCAATGCTCAATTCCTTCGACACGCTATATCAACATAACACAGACAACCCTGGCACACAACACCTTCTCCTCTTGAACTCCAAACACTCAACACCTCTCACCTCTCACAACCCGGCTCCATTTTTCACACCAAGTCCCATCAACACCCACAGACAGGTGCGTTCCCTCCGTACGCCAGACCATCATTCACCTCTCACCACTGTTACTAACACTCCCAGGCCTGCCCTATCACCCTCCCCCGATCCTACCTTTTCACTTTCCCCAGTCCCTATTTCCTTTTCTTCCCCATGTTCATCACCTCCCTCCTCTACTTCTTCATCCCCTCCCGTCTCTTCTGTATCTTCACCATCCTCACCTCTTCCTTCACTTCCACTACCACCTCATCATAACCACACTTCCCTCCGATTATTAACAATTAATTTCCGCAGTATCAAAAACAAAATAGCCCAATTACACCACCTAATCACCACACATAACCCAGACATTATAGAAGGGACAGAAACTTGGTTGACTTCTGACGTTGACAGTAGTGAGCTTTTCCCTCCCCCCTTTAGTATGACCGTTTTTCGTAAGGACCGCCCGACAGACCTCGGCAAAGGTGGCGGTGTTATCATCGCCACCAAGTCTTTGTGTTCAGCATAGGCCTGACCTTGACACAGACTGCGAAATCACCTGGGTCCAGTTACAAACCTTCAACTGTAAATCTCGTCTTATTGCTGCTTTTTACAGACCGCCTTCTACTAATACAGACTATTTACACAACCTTCTAATTTCTCTTTCACGCATACAGGCAGACAAACACATCTGGATCACGGGTGATTTCAACCTCCCCGACATTGACTGGACTGCAATATCCCCATTTGACCCTCCCGATGCTAACACCCCCAATCCCATTATTCCCTACACAAACAGACGCCAACTACACGACACATTCATTGACATCATAAATACATTTTCACTCTCACAAACAGTGCTCCAGCCAACACGAACGCAAACTGTAACGCGCCCCGCTGGCCACGGTGGCCCTTTGACCACAGCACACACACTTAACCTTTTTCTCACCAACAACATTCTTAACATAACAAACACTCAGGTTGTTCCAGGACTTAGTGACCACGACATACTCATCGTTGACGCTGACCTCCGACCGATTAGACATAAACAGAGACCCAGACAGATTTTTTTTTTTTCAATGGCTGACTTAGACATGATCAAACAAGACCTAACTGCCTTCAGCACTGACGTTTTTGCGACAGACCCACACACAAGACCTCCTTCCACCAACTGGAACAACCTGAAACACACCATACACGCCTCAATGAACAGACACATACCACAAAAAACACTTTCTAGCAGGTACACACTCCCCTGGTTTTCCAGGGATCTAAGCAGACAACATCGCAAGAAACAAAGACTCTACAGACGCGCGCAGGGGTCACAACAAGAACTGATGGGTGCACTTGGAAGTGTAGCTACACAAAGCTGCAGAGATGCATTTCAGTCCTATCGTGATGGAAATAAGTTCAACCAACTTTTTGCCCAAGCTGGGGAAAGGTACGGAGATATCATCCACAAGCATTGAACAATCAGTGGTCATCAGAAACATAATTAAGGCTAACCCTCCAATAGCAACTCCATAGGAGTACTATCGAAGAGCTATTTTTCTCCCATTTTAGGACACTGCTAGCACAACTCAGGGAAAGGTTTGCATCTAAACACATTAGGAGTTTTTTTGTTGGGAAATCTTGTTCCCTCTTTTTCAGTTGATACTGATTTTAGTGAACTGAAGGAGGCAGTTGAATTTTATGGAAAATTTCTTGATGGAGATGCAGATCTCGTTGAAGATGAATATCCACGGGGGCAGAGTTATTAGAAGCGTCGTGAATCACATGAGAGGTCAAAGCAAGTTGTTGAGACATTGGCATGTGCCAAAAAATTGGGCACATATTCAAAATTTTCCACCTTATTGCAATTTTTTCAACCCTACCTGTTAGCACTTCCACCAATGAGCGATCCTTTAGTGCCCTTAAATTGATTAAAACATACCTTAGGAACGCAATGACTGAAAGTCGTTTAAATGGACTGGCCTTACTTTGTCTATTGTGACACAAATCTTGATCATGAGGTCCTTGATGAATTTGCACGTAAGAACAGACGCATAAATTTGAGGTAAACCAGTTTCAATGTATTGTTGTTAACAGTAACTAATCTAATTCATCTAGTTAATTTTTATTTTATATTCATAAAATACTGAACCAGTTTCCTTGTATCTTGTAAAAATATGTATTACAGCACCAGCCTGTATAAACGAAGATTATACATGTTATATGAATATAACCTTTTTTTTTTCTTTGCCAGTATATTACTTTTTTTTATCAGAACATGTAGTTCTAAAGTAAGCAGTGTTGTTTCGAGGGTAAATTTTTGCAGTCCAAATTATAGATTACAATTTACAAGATTTTAAAAGTAATGTTCGCTCAAGTAACATAAAATTAGTACTTTTAAGATTATTTAAATCTCCCAGATTTATGTTGTACTTATATGCTACCAACAAACTTCTAAAATGTACGATGAATGTATATGTATGTATCAATGCATGTATGTATAAAAAATAATAAATTTACCTAAGCGATCTAACCCGAATCCTGAAGCTGTATGGGATCCCTGCGCTTGCAATAATACTGGACGCAGAAAAATTATATATATATATATATATATATATATATATATATATATATATATATATATATATATATATATATATATATATATATATATTGGCCCCCACTTTTTCAACTTTCTGGGTACGCCACTGTGTGTGTGTGTGTGTGTGTGTGTGTGTGTGTGTGTGTGTGTGTGTGTGTGTGTTCTTATTGTCGTCGTCGTCGTTATTGTTGTTGTTTGTCAGGATTTCCTTATTCCAAGAATAGCCCGTGGAAAATACCGCGGAAGTCCCCGCCATTTTTATTTAGAGAGCGGGAAAATAAGTCCCTAGAAGGCGGGAAATTTCTACCTACCCAGACCCAGACCCAGGCCAAAGCAGGAGCTTATTCAAATACTTATCGTTATTGCTGCCAATGCTGATTATTCGTGGGATGCATGACCCACTATTACTTAGTGCATGGTGTTAGGGTATTAATAAATAATAACCCATAGCCGTTAGGGCGTTAGTGTAAGTGTTGTGCAGAACGAGAGATGTCAACTGTGGCGAGTGCTGGCATCTTGACCGCGGAGCGCGGCGGGTCGCCCCTTGACCGCGCCATCTTCCTCCGAGTAAACTCACCGTGACAAGACGTCCCTCCGCCCGCGCCATGTGCATCGTAGTGGTTTTCCTGTCTTACCGTATCCACAAGATAGGTAGCTGTGTACTGCAGGCGAGGGAAGCCCTTGGGACGTACGAGAGGCGTGTTGCTGTGTGGAGCACCTTGGAAGGTACGAGAAGAGCCCGAAGGACTCCAACGTGCGCAAACGGACCACGTGGTAGATCAAGATGTGGCTACAGGAGCACCCATCTACAGCTAAGTACACTTCTTGCAAGGGATAGTTTAATCCAGTTAGCTAGGTTGCTGTGTGCCTGGAATTAATTAATTATTCCTTACTTTCAGCGAGTTTTCCTTGTTGCTTTAAATAAACTTAAGAGCAGGTTCATCTGGTTTTTGCGTACTCTATGAGAAGTGTGATTGGTAAAAAAATAAGTGACTTGAAGAGGGTTGTGAGTCTGAGAACTCAATTTTCAGATACTTTATCATATATTTTTTTATTGCTGAGAATTTTACGCACTGCTTTTTAGCATTTACACAAAGTATTTGGATACAGCAATTAGTAGTGATGTCAGTAAGTTTGCAGATGATACCAAGAGCAGTTGAGAAATTCAGTCAGACCAGGATGCTAATGTTCTCCAGGATGAGGTAGACAGACTGTATGATTTGGCGGAGATGTTGCTGATAGAATTGAATGTCGGGAGGTGTAGTATTCTGAATGTTGGTTGGAGTAACCTCTCACACAATTACTCTTTAAATGACATTCCTCTAAAAGTAGGTCTGGATGTGAGAGGACTCTGGGCAAAGACCCTCCCATGTCATCACTCTCCGTCTCTTTATAGTTCTTTATTCTACAGACAGATTTTCTTGCTTTCTTATTTAAACACCAACTACATACACGTGACAGATACACCATTTATTTAAGAGTAATAGAAAAAAAATATGAGGGATTTTGTTTAAAATCTTGCCTCGCAGTTCTCGTCTGGGGAGGTGACACTAGATGCTCTAAGGTCAGACTCCACTTTTGATGAAGGCCCAAGAGGTATCTCGATAGCCCTTCAAACTTTCTCCTGATCAAATTATGAAACATTAGCGCCTAATATCCATTCTGTGGAAAACCACTCTCCTCCTCTAAACCTCACCTTCTCTTCCTAAACGAAGCACAGGTTTCCGACAGTAATCCTGACAGTAATCTCTCCCTGCTTACTCCTTCTATCTCTGTCCAAAGTTGCAATCCAAAGCGTGCCGACAACCTTTATTATTCAGTTTTTCATAATTTAGGTAGGAGTTAATTGGCATTCTATTACTAAATACGTGTGTGCTATTTATCTCTTATCTAACTTTATCAAATATGTAAATTTCTTCGACTCTTTGAACTCCAAAGTGAGCACATCTTAACTTACTCTCCCTTTGCTGATATCAATGTTCTTTGGATTTCATCATTATTCACCGACCAGCTCGGAAAACAAGCCTACCACTTTGCTCTCTTCAATGATTTGGATAAGCTGGTTAATTACTGTACACGTATACCTGACCGCCTTGGAGACACCCCAACTCTAGACCTCTTCCTAACGTCTAATCTTTCAAGTTGTTCCGTCAAACTTTTATCGCCGTTGGGCTCTTCCGATCACAACCTTATTTATGCATTCTGTCCTCTCGCCCCAATACAACCTCTATACCCACGGCATGGTGCTTCAGCTCGGAGCCCCTATACAACGTCTAGACCCACTAAGGAGACAGTGGTTCTGGCATGGGCGGAGTCATATTATCTCCTACACATCCACAAAAATTGAAAAACTGCTACATTTCCTTCACATAGTCCGTCATATTTCCTACATAAAAAATATATATAGTTCATATCCTACACATACACTGAGCACCCAGCGTATCTCCTTCACAAATCGGTGCCTCCGGCGTAACTCCTACAGTTATACTGTCATATTTCCTACAATTCTGCGATCCCTTGTTGTGTACAGAAGTGAAGTGCATATGAATGCGAAGTTTTTGCATAGGATACGCAGTTGCCTTACGTAAGAAAGAGTACAAACGCTGGAGAATATAAATGTTTTTTTTTTTTTTTTATCTTTAACAACGTAAGTATATCAAATGAAATTGTAAAGCAAGCTAAAATTGGATTGCGTGAGTACATCCATTTCAAAGGAACTTTTTAAATGAATACCTAAAGCCTGTCATGAATGATAGTACAATAAGAGAGGGATATTTGGTTACAAATTTAATGCGCTGCTGCCACAAGAGTAGCTATACAATCTGCACCGGAAGCAGCGTGTCGGCAGGGCAGAAGATTTACTGACCTGACCAGAATGACCTCAGAGGAGCACAAGTTCCAAAAATGCCATCTCTCCTTAGCTGGGGAAAAGTTGGTGTTGCCTTTCCTTGCCTCACGAATTGAGAGAAAAACAGTGCTGGGTCGAACCTTAACTGGCTCTACTCGAATCGTGCCTGAACGTGAACCCGACTTTTCTCACTATGTAGACTGACTGACTGGAATGCTGTAGGAATTGTGATTCGCTGTCTTTCTTGGTGTAGGAAATGTGACGAGCCCTGTATGAATTGTGACGGAATAGATTTTTGTGTGTAGATGTGCTCCGTCCCTGTAGGAAATATGTCACTACTCTAAAAACTCCTGAAGTTGTAGGAGCTGTGGCGTGTAGGAAATGTCTTAGGAAATGTGGCGCACCATCTTCTGGCATTTTGCTTCAGCTCGGAGGGATGCTCTGAGGTTGTACTTTTCTCATTTTTAGTAGAATAATATCTGCTTTTAGGTCAGAGATCCTACTGTGTGTAGCCAACACATTACGGAGTTTTTTTTTTTTTTTTTAATTGCTGGAGCACGGATCTTTGCCAATGGCGGCCCGTAGCAGGGTGCCGACAGACCGACTCTATCGGCCGATCGTAGCCTAGCAGACCAAGTCGGTCTGTCGACGAGGACTGGCGTGTCTCTGAAAAGGTGATTGTCTCTGAAACGGAGGCAACATTCAACTTACCCTCTCTACTTCTAATGCTAAAAAGCTTTGGTAAAACCAAGCTTTTTATTGTGTTATAAAGGTAGAGACAGACCACAACAGGTATCTAAGCCTTAAAATTCCTAATAATCATTATTTTTGTTTCTCCCCGGAATAGCGATAAATATATGCTTCGATTCACCAAAAATCCTTTCATTAATGGAAAATGAAAAAGCTTTCCTTTTTCTAATTCTTCCAAAAACTTTGGCATTTAGCCAAATGTATCTCTAACAATAATATTTCTTCATCTTTTCCCACTTCTCCTTATTCCTCATGGTAGCCCGGCTGTCACATCTGCCTCTAAATGGAATGCCTCCTATTGTCCATAAAAAATCTACTTTCGTGCCGACAACTACCTGGTCAAACTCTTTTGTCTCTGCCTTTCAACATCTCTTTCCTTCTTGATGAAAGTGTGACTACATACAGCCTGTGCCGAGGAAGGGTGATTGCTTTAATCCCTCAAACTACCGTCTTAAAGCTTTGCTTTCTTGTCATTTAACGCTTTTTAACCACTTTAACATGAACGCACCATGGAAGATTATTAGACACTTTTTAACATGACACCTTTCAATTTCTGACCTTCTCTCTACAAACAAGTCCGGATCCCACAAGGGGCGTTCTGTTGGTGATCTTGCCATCGTAACTGGCTCCTAATCTTCCTCACTTTACTGTTTCGGTGATGCGTTTTGTGGTTGCCTTAGATAGAGAAAGCTTTTGACAATGTCTGGCACAAATCTTTACTTTTTTTTCACTATCTTTCTACGGATTCTACACCTCCCTTTGTATTTCTATCGCCAGTTTCCTTTCAGACCGACTTATCTCAGCTGTAGTAAACTTTCACTGTTCTACCCCTACTAATACTCTACTCTCATAACAGTGGTGATCCGCAGTTTCATCTTCCATTTTTTTCTTTTGTTCATTACTCATCCCTATGAAGCAAACTGTTCTATACGTTTTTACTTTGATTACTCCATTATATATTAACTAACATCTTTCAACACAAGACTCTCCCAATGCGAATTACAAGATTCTAGGCAGAACGCTACAGAACGCTTAACCTCTGACATTGCAATAATTTCTGAATGAGGCCGAATGAACTTTGTGTCTTTTAATTAATGCTTCAAAAACTCAATTTCTCCACTTATCAACTCGACACATCCTTCCAAACACCTATCCCCTATTATCTTATAACACTCAGCTGCTCCTTTCTTCTACACTAAACACTCTCGGTCTATCATCAACTGAAAATCGTAGCTGGAAACTTTTCATTTTATATTTTGCTCAATCAGCTTTCTCGAGGTTAGGCGTTCTGTATCGTCGCCATCAGTTACTTTACCCCTCACAGATGCTATCCATATACAATGGGCTTGTCCGCCGTCGTATGAAATATACATAGCATGTGTGGGAAAGCATCCTGTTGAAACTGAATAGAATGAAACGCTATTCGTCTCATCAATTCCCCTCGTCTTACTAAGAGTCTTCTACCTTTTGTTAAATTCCTCTGCAATGCTTCCTCTTTCTATCTAATATCGATATTTTCATGCTGACTGCACTTCTGAACTTGCAAACTGAATGTCTCCACCCCTCCCTCGGCCCTGTTGCTTATAACTTTTTTTCTTCTCTATGTTACCGAAACCCCTTAAGCTAGAGCATACAATCTTCATTCTTTTATCCCTTACGCTGGTATATTTTGGAACAGCCTTCCTTCGTTTATATTTCCTCCTGTCTAGACAAACTCTTTCAAGAGGATAGTACCAAAATGCCCCTCAATCCGAATTTGACCCCCTCGTTGTCACTCAGATACATTTACTTTTATAGGAGCAGCACTTAGCGGTACTTTTTTTTAGCCCTTGAATTGCTTCCTCAATGAAAATTGTTATTTCCATCATCAAAATAGTCATCATCATAGTCGTCTTTCTTGTTATCATCAAAACTAATCTTATTATGCGCGTAAGTTAAACGTGTCATTTTTTCCATTTATTTTTTTATCATCTTCCGTTTTCTTTTCTCCAGTAATAATGCATAGCAAAATATCTCTCCGTACGTTTGTTCCTAGGTTAGTGTATGCATTTCCCCATCGCCTTTGCCCTCCGCTATTACCTTTCCCATTCTCATTTTCTTTCTCCTGCGCCTCTTCCTCTTATTTTCCTCATTTTCTTCTTCCCTCGCCTTAGTGTTTTTACATTTTTTTTTTTTTTTGATGGAGTGCAACATACGCATTTCAGTATTTTTATTTGCGCAAACACACACACACACACACACACACACACACACACGCGTGCGCGCGCGCAAACGTACACACCACACAGACACACACAAAAAAAAATGTAGATCAATGATTACTACGTTGGCTTCACAACCGAGAGGTTTTGGATACATTCTTTGACTGAGGTCATTGGTTCGATTCCTGAGCGGAGTGGATACGGATGGGCAGTTTTCATTTTCCGTGCCCCATTGTCCATTCCGCAGTGAATGGGTACCGGTTGTCTTAGTTTTTTTTTTTTTATATATATGGAAATTCAGACCACACAGACCCTATGATTCAAACTAGGTGGTCTGTCCTTAAACGTAAGTGATTTTATATTAATCAGATAGCTCAAAAACTTTCCATTTCTACTTTAGTAGATACTGAGTTGAAGGAAGTGTCGGTCGAGCTTGTTTTTAAAGGAGTCAATCGTGTTACACTGGACCACTGAAGGTGGGAGCTTATTACATTCTCGCACTACAACGTTGGTGAAGAAAAATTTACTTGTTGTCTGAATTTACTTATTTACATATAAGTTTTGTGCCATTATTTCTCATTCGCAAACTGTCATCGATCATAAACAATTTTGATTTGTCCACATTCGTGTAGCCATTAGGTATTTTAAAACATTAGATCAGTTTTCCTCGGAGGCGACGTTTCTCAAGAGAGAACAAGTTAAGAGTTGAGAGCCTTTCGTCGTAGGGTTAGTTACGCAGAGTAGGAATCATTTTTGTTGCCCGACCTTGAATACCTTCTAATTTAGCAATCTCCTTTGCATGGTGGGGAGACCAAAACTGTACCGCATATTCCAAGTGGGGTCTGACTAAACTATTGTGAAGCGGAAGTACTACATCTTTATTTTTTGATAAAAAGTTTCTTTTAATGAAGCCCAGCATTCAGTTCGCTTTCTTTGCTGCGTCGATGCATTGCTGTAAGAATTTGAGGTTTGACGCGATTTTGACACCCAGGTCCTTGACGCACTGAACGCCTTTGAATGTGATGCCACGCATTGCGTAATCGAACCTCTTATTTCTTGTTCCAACTTGAAGGACCTGGCACTTATGTACATTGAAGGGCATCTCCCATCTATCAGACCAAGCTGAAATTTTATGCAAATCTTCTTGGAGGCTTTGTCTATCTTCGTCAGTGAGAAATAAGTTACCAATCTTTGTGTCGTCTGCAAATTTACTTATGAGATTATTGATTCCAACGTCCACATCTTTGATGTAAATAATGAAGAGCACTGGGCTAAGAGCCGAGCCCTGAGGGACTCTGATTTTTGTAAGCTGGCTAAATCTGGAGAAAAAAAAACTTACTCAGCAGAATATATATCTCCACTTTTGCAAGAAGCGACAAATCACTTATAAAAGTCCACCGTGGTTTAACAGTGAAATTAAGCATTCTGTTAAGAAAAGAAATAGGTTTAACAGGCTAAAAAAAAAAAAAAAGCAGAAACAACCCCGAAAACATATTTAATATGGAAACCAGGCGACGAGTGAAAAGATTAAAGTCTCTCTATTTTATAATCACTTTAAGCGTGGCCGACGATATTAGCGGATATGCCACATCATCTCCACCACCCATTCCCTCTTTCATATTGTTACCTGTTATCTACTTTTAAATAAGCTCTAAACATTCTGTGTACGTTTAATTGTATGATATGATCATATAATTCTAAGAAGGATTCATGTTTTGAGAATAAAATTACGAGTTTGTATACACCCCTATACGTTGTGGCAACATAGGTTGCGGGACGTTGTCAGGTAGGGTGACAAGAATACCGCACCGGTCAACCAAGCCAAGTCACCTAGACATTTACCTTATGGGTGGTGAGGGAAATAAGTTAAAACATGATACTTACAACGGAAATTTGGTTAGGGTGAATGAGTGAGGGAAGGAGTAAGAAAAAGAGGGAGGAAGAGAGAGTGAGTAGTGAGTGAGGGAAGGAAGGAGAGCGAGTTAGAGGCAGCCAGGTCTGAAGGGATTTAATAAAATGGAAAGATTATAGCAGGGCTACTCAACTATTATGAGCAAAGGTATGCAGAGGTACTAAAAAATAGTATAGCTGACCCCCAAGCTCCAGGAGTAGAAAATATAATTAAATAACAAGAAAATCTTATAATTGTATTTCCTCGACTGACTGTAGGACCTACAGTCAGTCAAGGAAATACACTTTCAAAAATTCATCACCAGGACCTTCATTTTTTTTTTTTTTTTTTTTACAACAAAGGAGGCAGCTCAAGGGCACACACAAAAAAGAAAACAATGATAAAAAAAAAAGCCCGCTACTCGCTGCTCCTAAAAACGAAACTGCTGTTTAATCCTATTTTTTCTACTCCTGGAGCCTGGGGTTCGGCTACAACACTCAGAAGATCCGGGTTCGGACCGCGGGGCCGCCAGTTGAGTAGCAATGGGCAATAGTATGTCAGGAAAAGCGTAGGTACGAAGAAAATATTACCGCCACATGCAAAACTAATCCGAAGTCTTCTTCACTTATGTACTTAAACAAAAGAACGGAGATCAAAAGTGGGGTTGGATCCCAAAGTGATAGCGACGATGAATTAGTGACTGAAAGCCAGCGCATTGCGAATGTTGTCGAACAATAATTATTTCCTTATTTATCAACACATGGCAGTCTTATCGGCACTACCACCAACATCAGCGACGACACTAAGATTAACAATAATGCCTTACTTCGTAATAACTTGCGATGAAGTCCTTAATGGTCTCCAATCACTTAAAACAACAAAATTATCCAGAACCAGACAATGCGTATCCTGTACTACTGAAAAACAAAAAACGAATTACTCTTCTCTCTCACATCCTTATTTCCCATGTCCTTGCGACAAGGCATCGTCCCATCGGATGAGGAGGTGCTTAACTAACGCTGATTATTATGAAGGGAGCCAAAAAATAGAAAGCAAAAATTGATGGAGCTGCCTAATGGTGGGAGCCGTTACTAGTGGTGTCCCTCAAGACTTACGTAATTCTTGGCCCAGTGCTGTTCATTATTTACATCAACGACGTCGACGCTGGACTCAATAATATCATTAGTAAAACTGCACGACACACAGCAAAGATTGGTAGTTCAGTCCACTCAAACGAAGACAGTCAAAGCCTCCAAGAAGATTTGCACAAAAGTTCAGCTTAGTCTGGTAGATCGGAGATGCCCTATATACAGATAATTGCCAGATTTTTCAAATTGGAACAAAAAATGAGTGGTTTGATTATGAAATATGTAGCGTAATACTCAAAAGCGGTCTGTGTGTCAAGGACCTAGGTGTCAAAATCACTTCAAAACATAAATTTTCACAGCAATGCGCTGACGGAGCAAATAAAGCGAACAGCGAAACTGCACATTCAAGAAGAAAGATGTAATGCTTCCTCATTACAATAATTTAGTCAGACCCCACTTGGAATATGCGGTACAGCTTTCGTTTTCCCACCACGCGAAGGACATCGTTAAATTAGAAGGTGTTCAACGTAAGGCAACAAAGATGGTCTCTTCTCTTGGACGACCCCAACCCGTTAGTAGCGCAGGCTACTTTTATTTATAGTGGCTGTCGTGATTTATAACTCTTGCTTGGACCATACTGCCTCCCGGTGCTCCACTTCAATGAAGTTGTTGAAGTTAGGGTTGATTGAAGATCTGGGTAGCATGTGGGTAATTTTCTGCCACTCGGTTATGGTTGAAAATTGATAGCGTGCATTGGTAGGACTCGAACTTAGGTCTTTGGGTTCACCACGTCCGGACGCTGACCAATCAGCTTTATGAAAAAGACTGTCCTGTAAAAGGTAGTGTGACAGTGATGGGACCTGAGGGGGGGTTAAAAGAGTAATCAGACTAAATATATAATGAGTGACCACTGACCAGATTGGATCAGAACGCGGGACTGCCAGCCGCCGCCGCCCATTCACTATTTTTTTGCCATGTTCTTATGATATGTAAAGGTTACAATTATCTCAATGACCTGGAAATAGCCTCAACACCTCAGCTTTCTAGTATACTGAAAGACCCAATATTGTTGTAGGTTCGCTCTCTCACGCCGTTTAAAAGCCACCACCAGGAATCCAGACTCCATAAAGATTACCGTATCGTCGGCAAACCTAAACTCGAGAACGTTGATATTGCCTACAGGTGTCACGCATTGATTATTATTGCCCAGTTCCCAGTCCATGCTCGTATTCAGATATTGGAAATCGATGGAGCAATGACGCTCTCCTTCCTCACTTCTGAACTTTAAAGGAAAAGAAATGGACCCAAAGAGATTAAATTATAAAACTGTAAGAGGCGAGGAAAGAGACAAAAATTAATAATACGGTAAAAATATACAACTAGAAAAGGGAAGACATAAAAAGCTAATAAAAAACACTCAAAGAGTGACGTAGAGAAATAATTGAACATGAAAAAGAAACAAAATATGTTACGAAAAAGAAATTTAGAAATTAATGAAACAGATTGATAATATACGATTACGCACAATTTTTGTTTCTGTACATAGCCCTTAAGATATTTTAATGATGAAAGGGCGGTAGAGAAGAAAAAGATGTTTCCAGGCATAAAGAAAAATCAATGGATAAAATTTGAAGACATGGCTAGTTGGAAATAAATGCAAGGAAAGGAAAGGAAGGCGACTGCACAAAATTACGATATAATTTGTTAACGCACATTAAGAGGCCATGCAGTTAGATGAGCAGATTATTGGTTGCATAGATGAGTGAGTTATTTTTAAGGAGAAAAAAATTAGGCAAAAGATAGTGTATAGAAATTATGAAATTTCTTGATAAAAGAGTTCAAATACGTTAGTGGAAAAGCAGTTATTTTACCTAACAAATTAATTTGTACAAATTAATGAGACAAAAATAGTCCAAAAACAGTGTAAAGTACTGTGCGTAGAAAGAAAAAAGGAAAATAATGTAATTATTTATGTTTTGCTCGTACGAAGATTGAAAAAAAAAATCAAAATCAAAGTCAAAGGTAAAGTTTAAAAAGGACAAGGAAAATACCGCTATAATTGAGAAACTGAAACAACAATAAGAAAGGGACCAATGTGAGATGGAAACGGTCGAAAAAGTTAAGAGGAATGGGGAAGAAAATAAATAATGGAAGATATAAACAAAGATATTTTACTTAAATTGTATATGACAGTGTCTGCGAGAGGCCGAGATGGGAAAAGAACAGAGAAGGGAACAATATGCAAAGGGGAGAAAGAAACCAAGATATGAAGAATGAAAGGGTAAAAAAAAAATGGTGGAATAACTATTTTTCAGCAATAAATGCGGTGCAAAAGAAAGAAAAGGCGAGAAAAGGAATGTAAGAGAGTGGGAGGAAAATCACAAGAAAGGCAAACAATAATCTTTAACAAGTGAGAGAAAATAAAAGTTAAAAAAATAAGAAGTTTATCTCATGCAAAAGATGAAGGCAATAGAGAAGAGAAGGAGAAACCAACGAATAGATGAAACAATTGAACAAGTAAAAGAGTGAAAGAAAAAAGCTGGAAAAAGAAAATAAGGTATGAACAATGATTTCCTCACAAAAGAAATGGAAAAAAGGGAAAGAAAGGAAGAAAAAAAAACATTTTCTACACCTCTCTGAGCAGAAAAAAGAAACAGTCATTAGTGAAAGAACCATTACCTGCATGTTTGTGTGTCTGTCTGTCTGTCTGCCACTGTTTGTATGTCTGTTTGACAATCTGTCTGTCTGTCTGCCACTGTTTGTATGTCTGTTTGACAATCTGTCTGCCTGTCTCTCCCTTTGTCTACTTCTCTTTTTCCGTGTCTCTCTGTCTCTCTCTCTGTCTGTCTCTGCTTTCTTTGTCTTTCTGTCTGTTTGTCTCTATGTATGTATGTCAGTTTATGTGTTGGTCGGTTTGTCCGTCTGTCTCTATTTCTGTCTCTTTGTCTCTGTTTATTTATGTCTGTCTGTCTATCTCTGTCTCTTTCTCTGTCTGCGTGTCTCTCTGTCCGTCTCTGTCTTTCTGCATCTCTCTCTCTCTCTCTCTCTCTCTCTCTCTCTCTCTCTCTCTCTCTCTCTCTCTCTCTCTCTCTCTCTCTGTTACACACACACACACACACACACACACACACACACACACAGCCACACCCACTCACACCCACCCGCCTGTCAGGCCCTGGCCTGGCAGGCTGAGGTTCGAATCCCGCTCAGGCAGAGTATTTCACTGACGAAAAGTGGGTACTTTCCCCCCTTAACGGAGGGGGATGGTGTGTGTGGTGTGTGAAGGTTCTAGCAGTACCCAGCGATCAAATATAATGAGCTTGCTCTAATTGGTAGGGTACTGGCTGGCGATGACTAGTCCAGTTCGTGATCAGGCCGTGATAGATTACACACACACACACACACACACACACACACACACACACACTGCTAAGGCTCTGACCTGTCGACTAATTAAGGTTCCTGCCTGGTTTGAGCCCTGCTCAACCAGAGATTTATCCGCTCACAAGGAGTGGTTACTGTAGGTTGTGTGTATGACTTGAGGGATGACGGAAACACACAAGTCTCGTAAGTAGTAAGAGTACAGGCAGTTATGGGTGCGTGTAGAGCACCATGACAGAGTGTGGGACGCGCCTAACTGACTCAGTTGCCTCTGGGTACAGGGCTCCCAGACGGCGTCTGCTAGCTAACTTAACTACCCGCTAGCTAACTACACTACCTGATAGCTAACTAAACTAACCCACAGTTACTGTCTCCCCTTTATCAGGAAAAATGTGTGGTGTGGTTTGTGAAGGTTCTAACAGTATTTGGGTATCGAAAATAATAATAATAATAATATTTAATAATATATATATATATATATATATATATATATATATATATATATATATATATATATATATATATATATATACACACACACGAGCTTACTCAAATAGGCACACACCTAACACCAAATGTGGGGTACAAACTTGGCGGAGGGACTTTTTGGGGCAGCCATAGCCGGTAATGGGCTAAAGAGTAGCCTATCCAGATATTTTGTTTTTACTTATTAATGATCCACGAGACACACTATAGTTAAATCAAAGTATGTGCTTATCTTTGTATTCATTCATACACATGCTGGTAATATTTCTGTGGTGTCTGATTCACTTATTTGAATGAAATTCTGTTGTGATGAACAGTCACAAATTCGTGTCACTAGTAAAAATGAAACTAGTAATGTAAGTTTTGCCACCATGAAATATACAGAAATAGATATATATGAAAGCTCACGAAGTCACAATAAGTGACATCACCTGCTTTGCGCAATAAAAATATGCTATTTAAGATATCTGATACCCGCAAAATGGCATACGCTGATGCCTCGGGCCATAGATTGTTGCCAGACTGTCGCACTCAGCCGCTTATATTGTTCGACTTTCTGCCCCAAAAATGTCTTCTGGGCTCCAATAACGAAACTCATTTATAGTTATCGTTAAAAGAGTTAGATCCTAATGTTTCTTGGGAAAATAGTTAGACGTCAGAAATCGGTAAATACTATGCTCTGAGTACGATAATCTGCCAACGGTGGCCACAGTTGTCGTATAAGATATATCCGTATTTTCATATTATTGTTCTGTTGTTTATTCATTGTTCTGTTCAAGAAAAAGAATACTCATAATTTTAGTTAGTTTTTGGTTATAAGGATTATTTACGAAATACAATTATAACGTTACCTCCTTTAAATTAGGAAATGTCCTGAATCCTGGATCGGCTATGATGATGTTTGGTGCGCCTTGTGGTAAGGTGCAGTTCGTTATCAGACCGTGGTGAATTACACACACACACACACACACACACACACACACACACACACACATACAGGTTGCGAGGGGCGTGACGGAGCAGCATAGTTTGGGGCGTCGCCCTCAACAAGGGGACAGCGACAGAGGCGTGTACCTGCCCCACCCCCTTTCTGCTCTTCCGCCTCTCCTTCTACTCCACACCTCTTAAAGCTGATGCCGCACCGCTACCACCACCACCACTCAGCCTCCGCGACTACCGTCGCTTCCTTCTTTTTACCTGTATGGGCGATGTATTGATTTTTCCTCACCTCTGTCTGCTTCTGTTCCTTTTCACCACCTCACCAGCCAACAACACGTCTTCCATCACAAGTATAGGCACTACCATCCTACCCATTAGTGAAGCGATCAGTACAGGGCCGTAACCACCTTCAACACCACATAAGTCACTATCATTGTCACCATCATCAACAAAGTTAAAGTATTGTCCGCAACAAGTTTAACCACCATTTCCACCACAACTACAACTACCACCAGCATAAAGACAAACATCAGTACACAATCATAGAAATCATATATTTAACAACAAAGAAACTTCTCATATATATGACAACAAAGAAACTTCCAAGAGGTATTATAAAAGTAGTTGTACTGCTAGTAGTAGTAGTAGTACTAGTAGTAGTAGTAATAGCAGGGTTTCTTTTTTTTAGTTGCTGCCTGTAGCGCCGGTTGGCTTTTTTGAGGGGCCTCTTCTACGACCCCAGCCCGTTAGTGGCGCAGGCGAATTTTATTTATAGTGGCTGCCGTGATATATGACTCTTGCTTGGCCTATGCTCCCCATCGGTGCTCCTCTTGACCGAAGTCGCTAAAGTTAGGATTGATTGAAGATCTGGGCAGCATATGGGTAATCTTGCGCCATTCGGCGATGGCTTGAAAAATCAGCGTGTTTTGGTGGGATTCGAATCTAGGTCCGCGGGCTCACCACGCCCGTACGCTGACGCCCGTACGCTGACCATTCGGCCATCGCCTCCACAGTATTATTATTATTATTATTATTATTATTATTATTATTATTAGTAGTAGTAGTAGTAGTAGTAGTACTTTAACTACTACTACTACTACTACTACTAATAATAATAATAATAATAATAATAATAATAATAATAATAATAATAATAATAATAATAATAATAATAATGGTAATAATAATAATAATTTTACTACTACTACTACTACTACTACTACTACTACTACTACTAATAATAATAATAATAATAATAATAATTATTATAATAATAAAAATAATAACAATAATAATAATAATAATAATAATAATAATAATAATAATAATAATAATAGTAATAATAATCATAATAATAGCAATGAAAAATGATATTACTATTACTACTACTACTACTACTACTACTACTACTACTGTCACTACCACTGCTACTTCTACTTCTACCACTACTACTACTACTACTACTACTACTACTACTACTACTACTTTTTTTTCTACTACATAAAAGATGCCTCTACCCATGTTTATTTTTCCGACACATATTCATGGAGGGCTCCATAGCCTGGAGGTCATTAGCCCCAACTCTGTTCGCTAATGACTGTGGCATCCAACCATATCACTAATACTACTTAGCACTAAATCTATACATAACACCTGATCATCTATTGGGTGTAGATTTCCCTTTCCTTCCCTACCACTACTACTACTACTACTACTACTACTACTACTACTACTACTACAAATACTACTACTACTGCTATTACTACTACTACTGCTACTACTATTACTACTACAACAACTACTACTACTACGTCAAATAGTCCGCTGAGGCTTTGGATCCCGCGGGTCCTTTCCTCCACTTTGATATGCCAGACAGTCCCAACATATATCTCTTCCTCTCATAATTACGTATAGATAACATATGAAAGGAAAAAATAGGTGTAGGGACTGTGTGGCAGAACAGAGGGGAGGAAAGGAATCACGGAAGCCAACGCCTCAACGGACTGTTTAAAACAGTTTCACTATACTATACTACTACTACTACTACTACTACTATTATTACTACTTCTAGTACTACTACTACTACTACTGCTACTACTATTTTCACGGTGACTGCTCTTCTGAACTTGCTAAAGCTACAGTCACACTGACTTTACGACCTGCTAACGACCACCCGCGACCTCAAAATGCTGCGATTCACACCCACCGCTCCCCGACCACATTGGTGGCAAAGTCGAGTAGGTAGGAAGACACCTACCGAACGGGCGTGAGCCTACCGGTGAGGATATATGGGAAGCGAGGAGGGTGCTGAAGCCCTTCAAAAACCCTTCCCATGTCCTCACTAACCGTTTCCCTTTTGTCTCATCAACACCAGAGAGCAGTTCAGCATGCTCTCTAAAGACAGTTTATCTCTCTTTTTACACCACACTACATTCACACAACACACACACCTTTTCCCAAAATTCAAAATTCAAAATGGCGAAAAATTACAGAGCCTCGGAGTCCCCGCCTTGGGGGGGGGGGCCATAAATTCCCCCAGGGAGGACTCCCCTTCTGGCTACCGACTTGAGAGGTGTCCTGATAACTCCTCGAACCACCTCCTTATCAATTTCTGCAACATTCGCGGTCTTCGTTCTAATTTTCATTCTGTGGAACACCATCTCTCCTCCTCTAAACCTCACCTTCTCTTCCTCACCGAAACACAGGTTTCTGAGGCTTCTGACAGCAACCTCTACTCTGTTCCCAGCCTGCCTCACAGGACAACTTCCAGCCTGCCCCACTTAACGCTTCTCTTCCTGCTTCACAGGATGTCGGGTTCCAACCTGTAAGGAATGGAGCCAAACCGAAGCAGGCAACCAAGGATTTACTGACCCCCACTACCTTCAAAAGGTTCCAGGTGCTGGCAGACACCATGGAGGATGAGTTCGAGACTCGCCTAGTTGGGGACTCCATGGTGCGTGGGCAGCTGGTTGAGTTCTGTGGTCGATCATCAAACGGCCGCAGAAAACGTTACTGCTATCGAGGTGCCAGACTGGACCACATCACTGCAGGGTGCGATGAAGTCATGAGAAATGCCGACCGAAACACCCTCTTTGTCATTCCCGCGGGGACAAATGACGTAAAGACAACCCTTTCTGAGGAACTGCTTGAGAAATACCGCCGCATGATCAAGCAGTATGAACGTAAAACGGATGCCAGTAACATCATAATCTCAGGAATCCTCCCGAGGGTCGGTGCCGAATCTAGCTTTTACAATAAGGCCTTCAGCACAAACAACAGACTTCAGTCCCTTTGCTCACAAGAAAACGTCCAGTTCGCTAACTTGTGGAACAATTTTTACTACGATTCAGACTTGTTCCTTCCTGATGGCATTCACTTAAACCCTGTTGGAGCAGCCCGTTTCGGGAGGCTGCTCTGTGACCAAGTGGCTCTTCCAAAGCCAAAAAACGCGGAGGCGAGAACACCAGCAGCTCTACCGTAAGGGTGCACTCAACCCGCAAAACTCCCGACTCGAATCACATTAAAGCTTGCTATGTAAACGCTCGTAGCCTACGTAACAAAATTTAATTTGAAGACTTAGAAGTCCTCGCAGCTACAAATCATTATCACATCATCGGAGTCACAGAATCTTGGATAGACACTTCAAATAGAGATTTCATTGCGGAATATAGATTACCGGGTTATACCATCTTTAGTCATGAAAGAGAGAACAGACAGAGTGGAGGCGTTATCTTTTATATCCACAACTCTCTCCATCCAGTATCCGTGAAAACAGATATTATAACCAATGTAGACACGGTCTTCATTGAAATTAAAAATAAATCTCGTAAAATAGTAATTGGACTTATCTACAGACCGCCAAGGCAGACTCTTGATATCGACCACGCATTAAGTGAATTATTATTAGAAACAAGTAGCAGTTGCGAGGCAGTAATTGTTGGGGACTTTAACTTGCCAGTGAAAAGATGGGGTGAACCGTTGAACTGTCATACAGGGCTTGACCTGTACACAAATTTACTAGAAAGTGATTTGCATCAACACGTTCAAGAACCGACTCGGGAAAATAATATACTTGACCTTATCTTTTCAACGACAGCTGATTTAGTTAACGAAGTAAATGTTGGTCCAATTTTTAGTTCTAGCGATCACCGAACAATCACATTCAGCATCAATATGAAAGAAAGTAAAGTAACTCCTAGTAAAGAAAAGGTGCCTGATTATCAGAGAGCGAATTTCGTAGGACTCCGATCAATTCTAAATAATTCTGACTGGACTGAAATCACGGCGGAAACAGATATTGATAAATCTTGGGGGGCCTTCACCACAATATTGAACAATGCCATAAGCATATGCGTACCCTATCGTAACAGACGTTCAGCTTCTAAGAAGAAACCCAAATGGTGGAATAACGATATTCAAAATAGCCTATCTCTTAAAAAATGCGTATACAGTAGATACATATCAACTCAGAGCGAGGCTGACAAACTAGAGTTGGACAGAATTCGCCGCGAAACCAAGAAATTAATAAAACGAAGGAAGAAAAATCTTGAAAAATATATAGCGGAAACAAGTAAATCTAATCCTAAAGAATTTTTCAGCTATGTAAATAATAAAAAGTCACTCACTTGTGGTATCGGACCGCTTGCTAATGAAAATGGTAACCACACGAACGATGAAAATGAAATGGCTACAATCCTAAATAACTTTTTCGCATCCGTATTTACCGACGAAGATTGTTTATCACCTCAACCGCCGGAGGTTAGAAGGGCCGAAAAGATGTTAAGTGGCGTCCTCATCGTAGAAAGTGACATTTTACGCACAATTGAAAAGATTAAAGTAAGCAAAGCTCCTGGTCCAGACAAAATTACCCCTAGGGTCTTAAAAGAAATCAAACATCAAATTTGTAAACCGCTCTCCATCATATTCAATAAATCTTTAACAGCTGGAAAAGTTCCGTCGGATTGGAAACTTGCAAATGTCACACCAATTTTCAAAAAGGGGGAAAAGTCTCATCCAGGAAACTATCGACCAATTAGCCTGACATCTATTGTTTGTAAGTTAATGGAGACTATCATTCGCGACAATATGGTGAAATTCTTCGAAGAAAATAGTATGATAAATAATTCGCAACATGGCTTCCGTAGTAAACGTTCGTGTTTGACTAACTTACTTGATTTTTTTCACTATATTTTTGAGGTGTTCGATGAAAGTAGATCAGTAGATATCATATATCTGGATTTTCAAAAGGCATTTGATAAGGTCCCCCACCAACGATTGCTCAGCAAACTACTGGCGCACGGTATCTCGGGTAACGTTCACAATTGGCTTGCGGACTGGCTCTCTGAGCGGAAACAGAGAGAAGTTCTAAACGGTGTTACATCTAACTGGCTCGATGTCAGAAGCGGCGTACCTCAAGGATCAGTGCTTGGCCCCATGCTCTTCTTAATTTATGTTAATGATATCGATGATGGGCTCACTTGCAAAGTATCAAAATTTGCTGATGACACAAAAATTGCTAGTAAAGTAACTGCGACACTCGACGAAGAAGCTTTACAATCAGATATAGATCGACTTGCACGTTGGGCCAATCAATGGCAAATGAAATTTAACGTTGACAAATGTAAAGTGTTGCACATCGGAAAAAAATAACAATCGCGTTCGGTACGTAATGAATGGCCAACAACTTTCTGCAATAAGTAAAGAAAAGGATCTTGGAATCACTATATCAAGCGATTTAAAGCCCGGTCAGCATTGTTCAGAGGTAGTTAAAACTGCAAACAAATTGGTTGGCTTCATCGGACGAGTCTTTAATAATAAATCGGGAAATGTAATATTAAAACTGTATAATTCGTTGGTTCGACCCTATCTAGAGTACTGTGTACAGTTTTGGTCTCCCTACTACAGAAAAGACATAGAAAAGTTGGAACGGGTCCAACGAAGAGTAACAAAGATGATTCCTAGGTTGAGAAATTTGCCATATGAACAAAGGCTTAAAGAAGTAAATTTATTCAGCCTATCAAAACGAAGAATGCGAGGCGATCTAATAGAAGTGTTTAAAATGTTCAAAGGATTCAGTGATATTAATGCGGAAGATTACTTTACAATTGATCGATCAAATAGAACAAGAAGAAATCACAATTTGAAGATAAGTGGTAAAAGATTCTCGTCGCACGAAGCTAAACACTTCTTCAATCGAGTTGTTAATGTTTGGAACTCTCTACCTTGTGATGTCGTTGATAGTACAACAGTTACGGCCTTCAAGAATAGATTAGACAAGTGTTTTGAATCCAACCAGCAACTAAGATATTACTCATTGTCATAATAACGTTAAGTTCTTTCGAATACTGGTGTCCTTGTCCGCTTTTATCGCCCGGTTAGTGGTAGCAGTAATGGTAGTTCTTTCCTCTTTCTTACATAAATTCCATGCAGTTTTTCCATGCTGCATGGTTCTTTTTCCTTTCCTGCCAGCTTTGGCTGGAGGGATGGGGGGGTGGGGAGGAGCCTTCGCCTTTGCTGTCCTTCATCTTCCACCTTTGATTAGATAGTTAGTGTAGATTGTCACAAACAACCTCGTAAGGACCAGCAGGTTTGCTGTTGTTTGTTCTTCCTTTGTGTTCTTTGTGTACTATCTCTATCCTAAATTTCTATCCAAAGCTGGATGTTGCGCCTACGTGCGCAACGACATCACTTGCTCTCGTACCCACGACCTTGACTCTTCAGAATTTTCTACCATCTGGCTAAGATTTCATTGTCATTCTATTACTAAATACATCTGTGCTGTTTATCTCTCATCTAACTCTACTAACTATGTAACATTCTTTGACTATTTGAACTCTAAAGTGAAGCACATCTTGACCCACTCTCCCTTCGCTGAAATCTCCATTTTAGGAGATTTCAATGTTCACCACCAGCTTTGGCTTTCATCCTCTTTCACTGACCAGCCTGGTGAACAAGCCTACAACTTTGCTCTCCTCAACGACCTAGAGCAGTTGGTTCAGCACCCTACTCGTATTCCCGACCGTCTTGGAGACAGGCCCAACATTCTAGACCTCTTCCTTACCTCTAATCCTTCTGCTTACTCTGTCAAACTGTTCTCTCCGTTGGGCTCCTCCGATCATAACCTTATTTCTGTATCCTGTTCTATCGCTCCTGTACATCCTCTGGACCCACCGAAGAGGCGATGCTTCTGGCATTTTGCTTCAGCTCGGTGGGACGACCTCAGGATGTACTTTTCCGATTTCCCGTGGAATGATTACTGCTTCCAAGAGAGAGACCCCTCTGTGTGTGCCCAGCGCATCACAGGCATACATTCCACGTTCTTTCTCTACCCCTCATGCTAAAAAGCCTTGGTTTAATCATGCTTGTCCTCATGCTATTAAAGATAGAGAGGCAGCTCACAAAAGTTTCCAGAGCCTTCGAATACCCGCTAACTTTGACCTTTACATTTCAGCCCGGAATCGTGCCAAATCTATTCTCCGACTTACCAAAACTTCTTTTATCAATAGAAAATGTCAACATCTTGCTTATTCTAATTCTTCCCGTGACATCTGGCATCTAGCCAAAAGTATCTCCTCCAGTTTCACTTCTTCCTCTATCCCTCCTCTCCTTAACCCTGACGGCAGCACTGCCGTCTCATCTGTCTCTAAGGCTGAACTCTTCGCTCAAACTTTCTGTAAGAACTCCACCCTGGACGATTCTGGGCATATTCCTCCTACTCATCCCCCGTCTGACTCCTTTATGCCTGTTATTAAAATTCTTCCAAATGATGTTTTCTATGCCCTCTCTGGCCTCAACTCTCAGAAGGCTTATGGACCTGATGGAGTGACTCCTATTGTCCTTAAAAACTGCGCTTCCATGCTGACACCCTGCCTGGTCAAACTCTTTCGTCTCTGCCTATCAACATCTATCGTTCCTTCCTCCCTCCCTCCCTCAAACTACCGCCCTATAGCTTTACTTTCCTGTCTATCTAAAGCTTTCAAATCAATCCTTAACCGGAAGATTCAAAAGCACATTTCCACTTCTAACCTTCTATCTGATCGCCAGTATGGGTTCCGCAAGGGGCGTTCTACTGGTGATCTCCTTGCCTTCCTAACTGACTCTTGGTCATCCTCTCTTAGCCGTTTCGGTGAAACCTTTGCTATTGCGCTGGACATATCAAAAGCTTTTGATAGGGTCTGGCACAAAGCTTTGCTTTCCAAACTACCCTCCTACGGTTTCTATCCTTCTCTCTGTACCTTTATCTCAAGTTTACTTTCTGACCGTTCTATTTCTGCTGTGGTGGACGGTCACTGCTCTTTCCCTAAATCTATTAACAGTGGTGTCCCACAGGGTTCTGTCCTATCTCCCACACTCTTTCTGTTGTTCATTGATGATCTTCTTTCCAAAACGAACTGTCCTATCCATTCTTATGCCGATGACTCCACTCTGCATTACTCAACTTCTTTTAATAGAAGACCCACTCCACAGGAACTTAACGATTCAAGGCTGGAGGCAACAGAACGTTTAGCCTGGGGGAGGCGGTGGCTGAATCGACAGAGTAACACCACCGCGTTCAGGAGAACGCGAGTTCAATCCCCGCCCGGTGCCACCAAGCTGGGATTTTTCAGCCGCTGCCGAGTGGCTTAAAACTACCCACATGCTGTCCAGAAGACCACCTATCAACCCGGACTCTAGATTCTAGGATTAAAGATGAGCTCCGGGAGGGCAGCATGAGCCAATGCAAGATGGCGCCACTATAAACACTCGCCTGCGCCAGAACGGGCTGGGCCGACCATCAGGACCCACCGGGAAGAAGCCTTGGGCCGACCATCAGGACCCACCGGGAAAAAGCCTACCGGCGCTATAGGCCGCGAATTAAAAAAAAAAAAAAAAAAAAAAAAAAAAGGACCTTACTATTATTTCCGATTGGGGCAAGAGGAACCTGGTGTCCTTCAACGCCTCAAAAACACAGTTTCTCCACCTATCCACTCGACACAATCTTCCAAACAACTATCCCCTATTCTTCGACAACACTCAGCTATCACCTCCTTCAACACTAAACATTCTCGGTCTATCCTTAACTCAAAATCTCAACTGGAAACTTCATATCTCATCTCTTACTAAATCAGCTTCCTCTAGGCTGGGCGTTCTGTACCGTCTCCGCCAGTTCTTCTCCCCCGCACAGTTGCTATCCATTTACAGGAGCCTTGTCCGCCCTCGTATGGAGTATGCATCTCATGTGTGGGGGGGCTCCACTCACACAGCTCTCCTTGACAGAGTGGAGTCAAAGGCTCTTCGTCTCATCAACTCTCCTCCTCATGCTGATAGTCTTCTACCTCTCAAATTCCGCCGCCATGTTGCCTCTCTTTCTATCTTCTATCGATATTTTCATGCTGACTGCTCTTCTGAACTTGCTAACTGCATGCCTCCCCCCCTCCCGCGGCCCCGCTGCACACGTCTTTCTACTCATGCTCATCCCTATACTGTCGAAACCCCTTATGCAAGAGTCAACCAGCATCTTCACTCTTTAATCCCTCACGCTGGTAAACTCTGGAACAATCTTCCTTCATCTGTATTTCCTCCTGTCTACGACTTGAACTCTTTCAAGAGGAGGGTATCAGGACACCTCTCCTCCCGAAATTGACCTCTCTTTTTGGACACTCCTTTGATCTCTATTCAGGAGCAGTGAGTAGCTGGCTTTTTTTTTATTTTTCTTTACGCCCTTGAACTGTCTCCTTAGCTGTAAAAAAAAAGAAAAAAAAAAAGTAGTCGTGCGACCGAACGGCTACCGGTGGTCGTTTAGTGTCCGTCCAGTGTCCGTCAAGTGGGTGGCCGGACGTAAGATTCATACCTTGACCTCACACCTGGAGTCAGGCCAAGACGCCCACCATACGCCGACCGGTGACCAACAGGCAAGGACCAGTACGCGTCCTGTCGCAATGAGGACGGCAACCTCCCTTAACGACCTGCAGCTGACGTGTTACAGTAATATTATCACCCAGTTATATTGCACATTTCTCATTCGTATTTCTGTAAATTATATGTGAATAAATAGTTTCTTATTAAGGTAATGAAATTATTATGTGCTTCACTGCAGCAAAAGACGGATATTTGTATTGTAAAAAGATGTGAATGGTTCATGATTGCTGCTGCTGTTCTCTCACGGTATCTAGCTTGGATATGAATGGGGCTACCATTTCCAATAGTAAATAAAAACTCTTCTTTCCCCATTCGATGAAAATTGTAGAAGGACTCCCGGTGACCAGCACAGTTCTCTGACGAGGTAAGCACTCCTGTCCTCCCGTCTATGAAGCCATGATCGTACCGGCTGTTATCTATTAGTCAAGTACATTCCCAACAATTTAATGGTTTGTACAAATAACTATTGGAGTCGATTCGGGTTCACAGTGTTTCGTTGCGTACGTTTTCTCTTACCAGTTCTTTTCCCTGTGGCTCAGACTACACTTGCCTCACCTCCTGTACGCACTCGTCTGTTCTGCTTAATAAAACCTTAAGAAGGTTATGCCCGTTACAATGATATCGCCACAATTCATTAAGCAGAACACATCGCTACTGACTCTACGATGGAGAAGCTCCTTCGTCCAGAGAAATTTGAGAGAAGCGAAGGCACCTCATCAGAGCAGTGGAGGCACTGGTACCGGACGTTCACCAACTTCCTCGACTCCATAAAAGAGTAGTCCGCTCCAGGTAAGCTCCAGCTCCTCATCAACTACGTGTCTTCGTCGGTATACTCCTACATCAGCGAGTGCACACATTACTCCGACGCTATCAAGTTGCTCGAGGCAGTGCTTGTGAAACCTCCGAATGAAATATTTTCGAGGCATAAACTGGCCACTCGTAAGCAGCAGTCCTCTGAAACCATCGACCAGTACCTCCAGGCACTGAAGCTGCTAGGCAAGGACTCCTCATTCAAAGCCGTGACGGATGACGTCTATACCCAGGAGGCCGTGTGGGACGCCTTCATCACCGGACTTTCTTCCTCCCTCATCCGTCAGCGGCTGCTGGAGAAGCAGACGCTTAGCCTTGACGAGGCCGTGACGCAAGCTCGCAGTCTGGAGATGGCCCAGCTTAATGCTGAAATGTACGCATCTTCCCATTCTTCAAACAATTATTCATCTGTTACTGCTGCATGCAGTCGACGCTGCCCCTTCAGCTCACTCTGCCACTTCATCCCCGGAAGGAACCAGCGACTCCGAAGTAGCTGTCACCCAACGCTCCTGTCCGTTTTGTGGTCGCCCCTATCATCCTCGGTACCGGTGCCCTGCTCGGAACGCCGTCTGTCAGAAGTGTGGCAAGAAGGGACACTTCAGCCCCGTGTGCAGATCCAGTGTTGCCGGAAGTGGTTCCACATTCTCCGCTCGTCACTAACACCAGGGTTCATTGTTTTGTGGACTTGGAGATACAGGATGATGTGTATCCAAACTTCAGACTTCCTTTGTTGGCTAATTTGTGGGGCGAAGTAATTTTGGGGAGAGATTTTATGAAACTACACGACTCTGTGGAGTTCTCTTTGGGGGGATGTAAACCTAAACTAGCCATTTGTGGAGTCGCTCAGATGAACATTGCTCCCCCGAGTCTCTTCCCCAATCTATCCCCGGACTGCAAACCCATTGCTACCCGGACTCGCCGACATACAAAGTCGGACGAAGCTTTCATTCGGGAAGAAGCTAAATCTCTCTTACAACAAGGTATAATTGAGGAGAGTCAGTTTCCTTGGAGAGCGTTGGTCTTGGTAACAAGTAATGAGAGGCATAAAAGACGAATGGTTGTTAACTACTCCAGGACCATTAATAGATACACTTACCTAGATGCTTTCCCCATACCCAGGATTGATGAGTTGGTGCATAAGATGGCCAAGCACAAGGTTTTCTCTAAACTTGATTTAAAAAGTGCCTATTATCAAGCTCCCCTGAAAGAGAGAGAGAAACTATACACCGCTTTTGAAGCTAACGGTCACCTTTATCATTTTAACAGGATCCCGTTCGGCTTGACGAATGCAGTTTTCGCTTTCCAGAGGGCTATAAGTACCATCATTTCTGACAATAAGCTTGTCAACACCTTTGCATATAATGATGATGTGATAACACTGGTCAACAACCAAAATGCTTCCGAGACCAGAGTAGCAATTTCCAACTAATTTTAGGGCACTGATAATGAATATCACGGTTAAAAGATACACCTACGTGTCACAATAGGTTCCAACAGGCTCGCGGCAGTGTGTTTATTACCCCACTCACAGTATCACTGCCCTTCATTATTGTTCCTGCAGTCACAGAAGGTGGTTGTGCTGTGCAGGTTTATATTTTGAGGTGAAAAGTAGGTTCTCGTCTTCTACAGTGGAATCTCCTAGCATGTAATGTGAAGATTTTAAAATTTCGTGAATGTCAGCAGCAGTTCAACGATTTCTTCATAATGGAAGGTGATTTAGTGGCCTGCAACAATATTAATGGTCTGATGAAGCACTTGGCATCGACTACGAACCCAGTCACTGGAGGCTGTTCATAGATTCATCAAAAACGAGTCTAAGCGGTGTCTTGCTGCATAACGGCAATAGTACATCATCAGTTCCTGTGGGGTATGCACCACATATGAAAGACTTTTATGAGAATATAAAGCATATGTTGCAATGCATGAAATATGATGGACATCAATGGCAGCTCTGTGGTGACTTAAAGGTTGTTGCTCTTGTGATAGGCTTGCAAGGCGGATACACCAAGTACTGCTGCCTTCTATGTGAATGGGACAGCCGTGCAAGAGGTTCCCACTTCATCAGGAGAGACTGGCCACCTCGTCAATCACTGGAGCTTGGGATGAAAAATGTTCAACATCCAGCTCTCATTGAACCAAACAAAATTTTGCTACCACCACAACACATAAAACTGGGGCTCATGAAAAACTTTGTAAAAGCTATGGGCAAATCCGGTCAGGGATTCAAATATTTAACATCAAAATTCCCTTCACTAAGCAACGCTAAGAAAAGAGAGGGAGTCTTCATTGGTCCTCAGATTCGAGAACTTCTTAAAGATGGTGACTTTGAATCAGCCCTTCATGGGGAGGAGAAAGCTGCTTGGGAAGCATTCAAGCTAGTGGTGAAGGGATTTCTCAGAAACAGAAAGGAAGGAAACTATGAAGAATTTGTGGAAAACCTCATCAAGGCTTACAAGAACATGGGATGTAACATGTTACTTAAAATCCACTTTTTGGACTCACATTTAGACTTTTTCCAGTGAACTGTGGGGCAGTTAGTGACGAACATGGTGAAAGGTTTCACAAAGATATTTCAACCATGGAAAAGTGGTACCAGGGCAAATGGGGCACAAGTATGCTAGCAGACTATTGCTGGACATTGTCAAGAGATGATTCTTCAGCCCACCATAAGCGTCAAGCAAAAAAAGCAGAGTGTAGGTACGGATTAGAGTTTAAAACATACTGACACATGTCGTATATTATTATAAAATAATCAAATATTACATGTCTCGTATCTTTAAACCTATAGCCAATAAGCATTTTTCAAGGTGACATTTGGATTCAGGAGATGAAAATACATAATAATTAACTAATCCCATTCAAGAAGCATACAACTTTTCAAAAAATGTTGGCCAGTGTAATCTGTGGAGAGGATCTTGAAGATCATGACTTACTTCAGAGATATTGTTTCAAGTACAGTCTAGCCCTTAATGAGGACAAGTGCCAGTTCAGACTAGAGGAGATAAGTTACCTTGGGTATCTAATATCTAACAGATCATTACGTCCTGACCCTGATCGCCTGAAACCTCTCAGAAACTTGCCCGCTCCGTTCGACCCTTCGTCCCTCCGGCGTACTCTTGGTATTCTCTCATACTATAGTCAGTGGATCCCGGACTACTACAGCAGAATACAGCTCCTCCTGAACTTAAAGACCTTCCCACTCGGGTCCGAACCGGTTCGGTGTTTCGACACCCTGAAAGAAGACATAGCTCGAGCTTCTGTTGCTGCTGTGGACGAAAACCTCCCGCTTGAAGTGGAAACGGATGTGTCGGCTACATCAATTGCAGCTACTTTGTTACGGCTTGGTAGGCCTGTCGCATTCTTTTCCAGAACCCTGTCCGCTGCGGAGAAACATCATCCAGCGATAGAGAGAGAAGCCACTGCCATCGTGGAAGCTGTCCGGAAGTGGCGAATGTTCCTCATCGGGGGTAAGTTCAAGCTTATTACCGATCAACAGGCGGTGTCCTTCATGTTCAACATCCAGCTCTCCTCAAGGCAAACCTGGTACTTCACAAAATAAATATTTTATTATTATTTTATTTAGGTGTTTATATGATTATTATTATTATTATTTATGATTATATTATTTTTATATTTATTATTATCATTATTATTATCATATTATTATTATGATTATTTACTATTATTATTATTTTATTTTCCTTTTTTTTTTTTTTTTTTTTTTCATTTGTTTGTTTTTGTTCATTTCTCATTTCATTTCTTCCATTGATATATATTTTATATTTTTCACTCTGGGGCTGCCTGAAATAAACTGAATATTATTATTTTTTATTAATAAGAATGACAAGATACTGCGCTGGAGGATCGAACTCGCTGAGTAACAGTACGACATCCAGTTTCGTCCTGGGAAGGAATATCTGCCTGCTGATGCCTTGTCAAGAGTGTGTTCGGCCACGTCTGCTCCTGCTGTCTCACTGGAGAAAATTCATGAGTCGTTATGCCATCCAGGGATCACTCAGTTATTCCACTACGTAGAGGTGAAAAACCTAACTTACTCACTTGATGATGTGAAGAAAGTCTGCTTACAATGTCCTGTTTGCTCAGAGTTCAAACCAAGGTACTTCAGGCCGCCTGCTGCTAATCTAATTCGTTCACTCCGACCCTTTGACAGAATTTCTGTTGATTTAATTGGCCCTAAACCCTCTGTGTCCCGTAACAAATAACTGGTAGTCATGATAGATGAATATTCCAGATTTCCTTTTGCCTACCTTTGCTCTAATATGTCTGCCCAAACTGTTATTGACTGTTTTTAAAAATTATTTTCAGTATTTGGTTGCCTGGCTTCTGTTCACTCTGATAGAGGCCCACAGTTCATGTCCAGGGAAGTAAATCAGTATCTGATGATTCTTGGGGTAGTTATGACACATTCTACGCCTTACCACCCGCAGGGAAACGGCCAGTGCGAAAGAGAAAATGGAACCATATCGAGGGCAGTAAGAATGGCGCTGAAATCTCGTGGTGCCATGGAGAATCAGTGGGAGTCTGTTCTAGATAATGTGCTTCATTCAATCAGGTCCCTCCTTTGCACAGCAACTAACGAGACTCCCCATGAAATGCTGTTCTCATATCCTAGGAAAACTTCTAACGGCTATTCTCTCCCCATCTGGCTGTCTCAGCCGGGAACAGTCCTGATGCGGAAATTCGTTAGAGAGTCCAAGACAGATCCTGCAGTGGAGCCCGTGGACCTGACTCCCCACTACGCACGGATACGTCACCCTAATGGCCGAGAAGCTACTGTTTCCACTAAGGACCTTGCCCCCGCTGGGACGGAGCCTCGACAGCCGGCTGAAGCATCCCATGAAGACAAAGACACCGCTCCGCAGCCTGAACTCGTCCTTGATGTTCCGCTGGAACCTCCGAAGCCCCACTCTCCTCCGCCGGCCGATCCGAGCCCCGACAAGCCGGAGCTCTGCAAGCCAGCAGAAGCTGTACCGGAGCCACTGCGACGTTCCAGCCGCACCAGGAAGCCTGTGGACAGGCTAAACTACTCAAGTTGAATGTTTTTTTTTTTTTTTACATCTTCGATGTATCCCACTATGTTTATTCTTGTTTTGTATGTGTTAATTGGGTGTTTTGTACTTTTAGGGTTATTAGTTTTATGGGGGAGAATGTTATATATTAAGCTGGCGTCACACAGGGCAAATTTCGCCCAACATGTTGGTCGTTTTTGTTGGCTGTTGGGCAAAACGAACAACAATCAACAAGATCTGGCGGGTCAGGAAGAATGGACAACAGATGTGACGTCAGACTGGTTGGGAGGAAACTGGGTCAAATGACATTCGTGCTATGAGCTGTAAATGTAAATTGAAACTCAATCATCGTACATATTTACTCAAATTGTCAACGGTAAAATTCCAAAAACCGACGTACATGTGCAAGTATGCGTTTGTGATTTATTTGTCCACTGTGTAAAGTTATTTATAACACTCAACTGACTGTATGGTGAGTCACCGCCGCCCGGCCCCGGGGCCCTGGGTTGCCAGATTGGGCGAAAAGTAGCGGATTGGGCGACTTATGAAGGCTACACGCTACTTAACTGTTTAATCCACTACTTGCTACTTGAATTTTGAGTAATTCTGAAATGTATTGGGCTACTTCGTGTTGAAATCCGCTACTTTTTGATGTGTGAGTAGGCTACTTATCGTCAAAAGAATCTGGCAACCCCGGGGCCCGGCCCCGCCGCTGCCTGGGTGGAGTCTGTGCCTGGCGCGAGGTATAAACAAACTAGCCATGGACACCCCATTGCCTCTTCTGCTGGCGTTTCTGCAGTCGTAGCACATGCTTCATTATGTGCAATGCAGCAGCACAATCTTCTAAATCCTCAATATCCTTCCGATTCATGGTAAAGTGGCTAGAGAGATGCTGGCGTGGTGTTTGTTGTTGTTGGAGCGCGGCGTCAACAACAGTGTTCAGGATCACAGTGTGATGCACAACATTGTTGGTTGGCGATTATCACCAACAAAAATGAGCAACATGATGGCAGAAATTTGCCCTGTATGACGCCAGCTTTAGTCAAGTAGATTCCCAACAATCTAATGGTTTGTACAAATAACTATTGGGGTCGATTCGGGTTCACAATGTATCTTTGCGTACGTTTCCTCTTACCAGTTCTCCCCGTGGCTCAGACTACACTTGCCTCGCCTCCTGTACGCACTCGTCTGTTCTGCTTAATAAAGCCTTAAGAAGAAGGTTATGTCCGTTACTCTGATATCGCCACACCGACAACCGCTTTTTCCTTCCATTTAACTGTAGCAACATGTCCGTAACACGAGTAACAGTAGCACAAGCTGCAGCAGCCCTTACTTTTGCAAACGGCGCCAAATGGGTACAGGGCGTTTACGTTGTGGATATGGGCAACTGACCTTGGTCATGTGTGACGCACACCCGGTAAAGTTAGAGTTACCGGTTACCCGTATCGCCAACGCGGTTGAAGGAAAAAGGCCCAGTGTGAAATCGCCTGTATCGTGTAGACAAATCAGCTCTGCCAATCCACTTAACGATTCTCTTGGTGGGCCATCTTCCACTACTCGCGTTCTACTCCTCAGCCACTACTGTCGACTGTTTGTTTACATACAGTCGCGGGGTTGCTCGTATCCCCAACGGATTTCCGTCCGTACGGACAACCAACAACTCACTCCCGGTTGAGCGTGCGGGCAACCGCAGTTGCTCGCACGCACAACGGTTGAAGGAAACCGGCCAGTCTGACACCACCTTGTTGATGGTAGTCGAGTGTTCAATTGGTAATTGGTCACAGGCAAAGGAAAAAACATTACCCGTCAAGGTTGATTTTCGTACAATGTTCACACTAGTCATGAAAACTATAAAACACACAAAAAATGTTTTGTATGTATATGCGTATTTGTAGATGTTGCGTAGTGTAAATGACATCGGTGTGTTGGTGTGTGTGGTGTATAATGTGTGTGTGAAGAGTGTAACAGGATATCGACGAACAGTTGAAAATATAAAAAAAATAATTGTAAACATTATTAATGAGGAACAACGAAAAGACATATCAATAACAAAGTCTGTGCTGCCGCACCACATATTCTCTCAGTTACCGAGGGGAGAGCGCGCGTCCGCTTGTAGGGGTGACTGCGACAATACCCCCCCTAGTGACGAGAAAGGAGTAACGAAATCTTCCTGGTGCGGGGGGGTTGTGGCACGGATGGTGATGAATCGGTGACAGAGATCTGGGGCGCCTGGTCTGGGGCCAAAAGCTATGCCTTTTTTTTTTTTTTTACAACAAAGGAGACAGCTCAAGGGCACAATAAAAAGAAACTTTAATAAAAAAAAAAAACGCTACTCGCTGCCCCTAAAAAGAATCCAAAGAGGTGGCCGAAAGAAAGGTCAATTTCGGGAGGAGAGATGTCCAGATACCCTCCTCTTGAAACAGTTCAAGTCGTAGGCAGGAGGAAATACAGATGAAGGAAGATTGTTCCAGAGTTTACCAGCGTGAGGGATGAACGATTGAAGATGCTGGTTAACTCTTGCATAAGGGGTTTGGACATTATAGGGATGAGTATGAGTAGAAAGTCGCGTGCAGCGGGGCCGCGGGAGGGGGGGAGGAATGCAGTTAGCAAGTTCAGAAAAGCAGTCAGCGTGAATATATCGATAGAAGATAGAAAGAGACAACATGGCGGCGGAAATTAAGAGGTAAAAGACTATCAGTAAGAGGAGGAGAGCTGATGAGACGAAGAGCCTTAGACTCCACTCTGTCCAAGAGAGCTGTGGGAGTGAGATGCATACTCCATACGTGGGCGGAGATGTGAAGTTTCCAGTTAAAATTTCGAGTTAAGGATAGACCGAGGATGTTTAGTGTTGAAGATGGTAACAGCTGAGTGTTGTCGAAGAATAGGGGATAGGTGTTTGGAAGATTATGTCGAGTTGATAGGTGGAGAAATTGGGTTTTTGAGGCATTGAAGGACACAAGGTTCCTTTTGCCCCAATCGGAAATGATAGTAAGGTCTGAGGTTAAGCGTTCTGCAGCCTCCAGCCTGGAGTCATGTAATTCATGTTGAGAGGGTCTTCGTCTTCTGTTGAAAGAAGTTGAATAATGGAGTCATCAGCGTACGAGTGGATAGGACAGTTTGTTATGGAAAGAAGATCACTGATGAATAACAGGAAGAGAGTGGGTGATAGGAGAGAGCCCTGTGGAACACCACTGTTAATAGGTTTAGGGGAAGAACAGTCTACCACAGAAGAGATAGAAGGGCCGGAAAGGAAACTGGAAATAAAGGAACAGAGAGAAGGATAGAATCCGAAAGAGGGCAGTTTAGAGAGCAAAGACTTATGCCAGACTCTATCGAAGGCTTTTGATATGTCTAGCGCAACTGAGAGTTTCACCGAAAAGCCTAAGAAAGGATGCCCAAGAATCAGTTAAGAGAGCAAGAAGATCGCCAGTAGAACGCCCCTTACAGAACCAACCTGTCGATCAGATAGAAGGTTAGAAGGGGAAAGGTGCTTTTGAATCTTCCGGTTAAGGATTGATTCAAAAGCTTTAGATAGACATGAAAGTAAAGCTATAGGGCGGTAGTTTGAGGGATTGGAACGGTCACCCTTCTTAGGTACAAGCTGTACGAAGGCGTACTTCCAGCAGGAAGGAAAGTTAGATGTTGATAGGCAAAGGCGAAAGAGTTTGACCAGGCAGGGTGTCAGCACGGAAGCACAGTTTTTAAGGACAATAGGAGGCACTCCATCAGGTCCATAAGCCTTCTGAGAGTTGAGGCCAGAGAGGGCATTGAAAACATCATTCCTAAGAATCTTAATAACAGACATAAAGGAGTCAGAGGGGGGATAAGTAGGAGGAATATGCCTTGAATCGTCCAGAGTGGAGTTGTTACAGAAAGTTTGAGCGAAGAGTTCAGCCTCAGAAATAGATGAGACGGCAGTGCTACCGTCTGGGTTAAGAAGAGGCGGGAAAGAGGAAGAAGTGAAATTGGAGGAGATATTTTTGGCTAAGTGCCAAAAGTCTCTGGAAGAATTAGAGAAAGCAAGGTGTTGACATTTGCTATGGATAAAGGAGTTTTTGGTAAGTCGAAGAATAGATTTGGCACGATTCCGGGCGGGTTTGACTCTGTCTAACGAGACCGCGTCCTGGGAACCATGTCTGTCGACCGTGACAGTCTTTCTGGTCCGTCTCAGGACGCGGTAGGGTCCTTGGTAGGGCTCCTGCAGGGGCCGCCGGACGGCATCCACGCGCACGAAAACATGGGTGCAAGAGTCGAGGTCCTGGCTTACGAAGGTCTTCCTCGGGAAAATAGCGAGGCTGCACCGGCTGAAGGCTACTCATGGCACCTTTAAGGCGGGCGGTGAAGTCCTGGACGGCGCAGGGGGTGGTATCAGGTGTGGGCCCTAGAAGTTCGCCTGGGAATCGGAGGTTGGTGCCGTAGACTAGTTCAGCCAAGGAGTGGTGCAAGTCTTCCATCAGGGAGGACCTGATGCCTAGGCGGACCAAGGGAAAAATCCAGGGACCAGTTGTCACGTTGGGTGGAGCCCATGAGGGAGGATTTCAGCTGGCAATGGAAGCGCTCGACCATGCCGTTGGCCTGCGGGTAATAGCTTGACGTTCTGTAGCGGCGGATGCCGAGGAGGGTCATAACCTTGTTCCACACGTTGGGCTCAAACTGGCCGCCGCGGTCTGAGGTGAGGCTGAGAGCTAAGGACGCCGAACCTGGAAACCCAAGTAGCGATGGTGTGGGCGACGGTGTCCGTAGTGATGTCAGCTGGCCTCGGGCCAGCGTGTGAAACGATCCATGCAGGTGAGGATGTAACGGTGACCTGCGGAGGGTGGCAGGGAACCGACAAGGTCTATGTGGACGTGGTCGAACCTCTCCGTGACGGGCGTGAAGGTGCCGGGCGGAGAGTGAGTATGTCGCGTCACCTTGGAGGCTTGACAGTCAGTGCAGGTGCGGGTCCACAGTCTGACGTCTTTGTTGATTCCTTCCCAGATGAAACGAGACGTCATCAGGCGCTGCGAGGCTCGGATGCCAGGGTGAGAGAGGTCGTGAAGCTGACGGAAGGCCTGGTAGCGGTGTCGCTGTGGCAGGTAGGGATGGACAGCGGCCGTGGAGACGTCAGCGTAGAAGATAAGAACATAAGAACATAGACACGTTGGAGTCTGCAAGAGGCCGGTAGGCCTATACGAGGCAGCTCCTTTAACCCTAAGCTCCCGTGTATCTAACCCCACCTAATATCGCTGTCCATGAGTTTATCTAATCTATTTTTGAATGTGCATGACAATTGTATTGGCACTCACCACATGACTGCCAAGCCTATTCCACTCATCCACAACCCTGTTAGTAAACCAATTTTTGCCTATTTCCCTGTTGAATCTAAATTTATCCAGTTTAAACCCATTACTTCGTGTCCTACCCGTATCTCTTACCAACAATACCTTATGAATATCTCACTTATTAAAGCCCTTCATCCATTTATAAACCTCGATCATGTCTCCACGCACCCTTCGCCTTTCTAGAGAATGCAAGTTTAACTGTTTGAGTCTTTCCTCGTTTGGCAAGTTTCTCAACCCCTGAATCATCTTAGACATCCTCCTCTGCACTGATTCTAACATTTTGATATCCATTCTATAGTAAGGTGACCAGAACTGAACCGCATAGTCAAGATGAGGTCTAACTAATGCTAAATATAGTTTGAGGAAGACTTTGGCGCTTCTGTTGCTTACGCTCCTTGAAATAAATCCCAGTACCCTATTTGCTCGATTTCTAGCTGGAATGCATTGTGCCCTTGGACGGAGATCAGAGCTCACTAAGACCCCTAAATCTCTCTCGCACCCAGACCTGCTTCTGAGAGTGTCATTTAAGCAATAGTTGTGAGAGGGGTTGTTCCTACCTAGACTCAGAATACTGCACTTCCCTACATTGAACTCCATCTGCCATTTATCCGCCCAGTCATACAATCTGTTTAGTTCATCCTGGAGAATACTAGCGTCCTGATCCGACTCAATTACTCTACCGATCTTGGTATCATCTGCAAACTTACTGACATCACTACTAATTCCTATATCTAAGTCATTGATATAAATAATAAACAAAAGTGGACCTAATACCGAACCTTGTGGGACCCCACTCGTAACACATCCCAAGTCAGATCTTTTACCATTGATTTGCACTCTTTGCTTCCTATTGCTAAGCCACGCTTTGACCCAGCTCAAAACTTTACCCTCTACTCCGTGAGCCTGTAATTTAAGCAACAGTCGTTGGTGAGGAACTTTGTCAAACGCTTTCCTAAAATCAAGATAGATTACATCATAATTTTCATCCCTGTCTACCGCCTCAAATACTTTATTGTAGAAGGACAAGAGATTGGTGAGGCATGACCTACCTTTCGTGAACCCATGCTGCGAGTCGTGAATTAAGCTGTGTTTCTCTAGATGCTCCCGAATGTTCCTGGCTATTATGGACTCCAGCATCTTGCCTATAACCGATGTTAAGCTAATTGGGCGATAGTTTGAAGCAGCTGACCTGTCCCCCTTTTTGAAAATCTGCGTCACATTAGCTACTTTCCATAGGCTGGGCACATAACCAGTATTTACCGACATCTTAAAGATGTCGGTTAGTGGGTCACTGAGTACATCATCTAATTCCTTTAATACCCTCAGAAATATCCCGTCAGGACCTGGCGACTTATTCTTCTTAAGCTTATCTATCTCATCCTGAACTATTTGCCTGGTAATGATTATATCCCTCAATTTATCGCCATCCCCGCCCTCGTACACCTGAACCCTTTCCGGAATAGTCGTTCGATCCTCTTGTGTGAATACTGAAAGGAAGTAGTCGTTCAACAATGTGCTCATATTTTCGTAATTTTCTACTAGCTTCCCTGTGTTTGTTAGAGAGCGACCTCGGTGCCTGGGAGTGTGATTCTCTTCATTTGTAGTGCCGGGTTGTCCAGTAGCTTCTCCAGCTCTGTGTCGCCGGACTGATCGGCGGCTATGGCGGCATAATCAAGTGAAGAGGACGTCACAGCGGTAATGTTGCGGGAGAGAGCGTCCGCTGGAGCATTCTGTTCTCCTTTGATGTACCGGATGTCGGTAGTGAACTGCGAAATACAGTCCATGTGGCGAAGATGACGTGGAGTGTAGGAATCTTTGTTCCTAAGAAAGGCAGTAGTAAGGGGCTTTTGGTCGGTGAACACATGGAAACGACGGCCTTCAACGAAGTAGCGTAAACGCTTGACAGCCTTGAAGATGGCGAGAAGTTCCCGGTCGTAAACATTGTACTTGGTTTCAGGCTTGGTGAGCTTACGAGAGAAGAAGGCAATCAGCTACCAGGCGTTGTCGACGAGCTGTTGTAGGAAAGCACCAGTCCCAGTGTCGGTGGCGTCTGTCGCTATGGAGATCTCCGCGTCATGGACAGGAAAGGACAGCATGACTGTGTCGCTGAGGGCCTTCTTAGCCGCGAGGAGGGCGGCATCAGCGTCCGGAGTCCAGACAAGAGTGACAGACTGGCCACGCTTACGGGGCTTCACTATGGCGTAGAGTGGCTGGAGCAGGAGGGAGCAGTGCGTTCATGAGTCCAAAAGGCATCCTGACGTACTCAAAAAGACCGAAGGGCGTGATGACGACAGTCTTCGGTATGTCATCAGGATGAACTGGAATCTGGTGAAAGGCCTTGACGAGGTCCACACGTGAGAAGATGGTGGAACCAGCAAGTTGGGATGAGAATTCCTGGATGTTTGGCACCGGGTATCTGTCAATCTTGGTGCGTGAGTTGAGGGCACGGTAGTCTCCACAGGGACGTCAGCAAGTTGGGATGAGAATTCCTGGATGTTTGGCACCGGGTATCTGTCAATCTTGGTGCGTGAGTTGAGGGCACGGTAGTCTCCACAGGGACGTATGTCGCCGTTCTTCTTGGGGACGACGTGGAGGGCTGATGACCAGTTGCTGCTGCTGGGCCGCACAATACCTTGACGCAACAGAGACTCGAACTCGGCCTTGGCTTGACGGTAGCATTCTGGAGCTAAGCGACGGGCCTTGGCGTGTACTGGTGGTCCTGCCATCTCGATGTGATGCAAGACGTGGTGTTTGACGGGCACGCTGGCTGAGTAGGGCTGTGTCAGCGTGGGGAACGACTTGAGCAAGGCAGCGAACTGATGGTCCTTGTGGATGAAAGCGAGTTGCGAGCTGTCGCCTGGTGCTGGTCGTGCAGTGGAGATGTAGGTAAGCGGGTCAACCAACCTCCGTCCTTTGACGTCCACTAAGAGGTAGAAATGACTGAGGAAGACTGTTCCGAGGATTGCCTGCGAGACGTTCCCGACGTAGAAGGTCCATTCGAAGGAACGTCGTTGGTAAAGGTGCGTCGTGTGTAGACAGGTATCTTGGTACCGTTAGCGGCGTAAAGGTGCAAGAGCGGAGGTAGGGTTCGTTGATTGGCGGTCGCTGGGATAATACTAACGTCAGCGCCGGTGTCAATAAGGAACTTGGTATTAGAGCGGTAGTCGTGAATGTGGAGCAGCGCTGAGGGTTGGTGATGAGCACTATGCTGCACTAACGCTCGCCCTTGGAGTTTGACGCCTTCTGTGTGCACGGGGCGGCACACTTCAAGGCCTTGTCGCTTTAGTTGTGATGGTACCAACAGAGTCCTGGGCTCTTCGAACGGGAACGGCGCTGGCGTCGGTGAGGAGTGGAGGAGCGAGACCGGTGGCGTTCCTGGAGCTGCTTCGGGAGAGAGATGACCTCCGTCGCGAGTACGGAAACTTGTTTGATGAGTTGATCAAGCTGAGTGGTGTCCCGGGATGCGACGGAAGGCACTGAAGAAGCTGGAGGTCCAGGTAGAGTCGCCATGAAGTCGTCTGCTAACTTGGCGATGGCGTCGGGTTGCAGGTCGTCCTTAACGCTGAAGAGGCTGCGCTGAATAGCAGGAGGCAGACATTGATAAAACAGCTGTTTGAACAAGTCGGAGTCAAAAGACTGATACTTGTCGCTGAGCAGCTGCTTCATGCGGCGTAGGAGGTCTGTCGGTTTTTCATCACCCAACTCTTCTTTGGAGAGAAGCTCTTGGAGGCGGGTGGCAATAGAAGACTGAAGGCGTTTGAGTAGGGCAGTCTTCAGGTCTTCATAGGGTTGGTTGGAGTTGGGAGCTGAGGAAATGACGTCGGAAACTTGTGGGAGGACGTCGGAAGGCAGGAGGCTAACAGCGTGAGTGAATTGAGTGAGGCTGTTAGCGATTCTGGATGCCTTGAATCCGCACTCCATAATCGAGAACCAAATAGACGGGTCCTGTGAGCAGAAGGGTGGTGCTCTGAAGGACACCGCTGTTGCAGTGGAAGGGTTGTCGTCGTCAGACATGGTGGAGTCGAACAGCGTGAAACAGACTGGCAAAGGCGCTGGCGTTTACAGGCCAGGGGCCACGGCAGTCCGTGAGAGCGTCGAACGCACTGCGTGCTAAAGGCGCTGGCTGGTGCGGGCCAGGGGCCACAGCAGTTCGTGACGAGTAAGAGGCGCTGGTGCGTGTCAGGGGCCACAGTGGCTCAGGGAGCGAACCACAGTGTCCAAGAAAGAACTGTAACACAACACTGCACACATAGCAGGTAGCATTGTGACACTGTAACTGTTGATGGGAACTCACTGCACTGAACACCGGCGGGAGCACTATGCACTGTAGGTAAGTAATCCACAGGAGAGTAGAGTAATCCAAAAGGGCAGTAAGTAATCCACAGGGCGGTAAGTAATCCACAGGGCGGTGAGAATACTAGTGGATAGTGTCACACTGCGTTTGCGTGTCTCAGTGGGTAGTGTCACGCTGTGTTTGCGAGTCTCAGTGGATAGTGTCACACGGTATACACGAGCTCACTCGCCGTACCAGCGGTGAGACAAGGAGGAAGGGTCGGGGTGAGGGGGGGCCTCTGGGAGGAACGCCAGAGGGGCGCGTTGTGTGACGCGGAAAGCAGCTCAGGGGGCACAGAAAGTGCCTGGGGGGGCACAGAGGGTGCCTGGAGGGGGGAACAGAGGGTGCCTGGAGGGGGGCACAGAGAGTGCCTGGAGGGGGGCACAGAGGGTGCCTGGAGGGGGCAAGAGGGTGCCTGGAGGGGGGCAAGAGGGTGCTTGGAGGGGGCAAAGAGGGTGCCTGGAGGGGGGCACACAGGGTGACGGGAGGGGGTACAAAGGGTACCTGGAGGGGGGCACAGAGGGTGCCTGGAGGGGGGGCAAAGAGGGTGCCTGAAGGGGGCAAAGAGGGTGCCTGGAGGGGGGCAAGAGGGTGCCTGGAGGGGGGAACAAAGAGTGCCTGGAGGGGGTACAAAGGGTGCCTGGAGGGGGCACAGAGGGTGCCTGGAGGGGGCACAAAGGGTGCCTGGAGGGGGGTACAAAGGGTGCCTGGAGGGGGTACAAAGGGTACCTGGAGGGGGGCACAGAGGGTGCCTGGAGGGGGCACAGAAGGTGCCTGGTGAAGGAGGCACAAAGGGTGCCTGGAGGGGGCACAGAGGGTGCCTGGAGGGGGGGCACAGAGGGTGCCTGGAGGGGGGGCACAGAGGGTGCCTGGAGGGGGGCACAGAGGGTGCCTGGAGGGGGATACAAAGGGTGCCTGGAGGGCAGCACAAAGGGTGCCTGGAGGGGGGGTACAAAGGGTGCCTGGAGGGGGGCACAGAGGGTGCCTGGAGGGGGGTACAAGGGTGCCTGGAGGGGGGGTACAGGGTGCCTGGAGGGGGCACAAAGGGTCCCTGGAGGGGGGCAAAGAGGGTGCCTGGAGGGGGGCACAAAGGGTTCCTGGAGGGGGGGCAAAGAAGGTGCCTGGAGGGGGCACAAGGGTGCCTGGAGGGGGTACAAAGGGTGCCTGGAGGGGCGGCACCGAGGGTGCCTGGAGGGGGGGAACAAAGGGTACCTGGAGGGGGCACAGAGGGTGCCTGGAGGGGGGCAAAGGGTGCCTGGAGGGGGGCACAAAGGGTGCCTGGAGGGGGCACAGAGGGTGCCTGGAGGGGACACAGAGGGTGCCTGGAGGGGGCACAGAGGGTGCCTGGAGGGAGCACAGAGGGTGCCTGGAGGGGACACAGAGGGTGCCTGGAGGGGGCACAGAGGGTGCCTGGAGGGAGCACAGAGGGTGCCTGGAGGAGGGGCAAAGAGGGTGCCTGCAGGGGGGCACAGAGGGTGCCTGGAGGGGGGCACAGAGGGTGCCTGGAGGGGGGCACAGAAGGTTCCTGGAGGGGGGCAAAGAGGGTGCCTGAAGGGGGGCACAGAGGGTGCCTGGAGGGGGGCACAGAGGGTGCCTGGAGGGGGGCAAAGAGGGTGCCTAAAGGGGGGGCACAGAGGGTGCCTGGAGGGGGGCAAAGAGGGTGCCTGGAGGGGGGCAAAGAGGGTGCCTGGAGGGGGGCACAGAAGGTGCCTGGAGGGGGGCAAAGAGGGTGCCTGGAGGGGGGCACAGAGGGTTCCTTTGAGGGGGGCACAGAGGGTGCCTGTAGGGGGGGCACAGAGGGTACCTGGAGGGGCGGCAAAGAGGGTGGCTGGAGGGGGGGCACAGAGAGTGCCTGGAGGGGGGAACAGAGGGTGCCGGGGGGGAACAGAAGGTGCCGGGAGGGAACAGAGGGTGCCGGGGAAGGTGAGGGAAAACCCTCAAGGTGGCTGCTACACCCAAGGGTGTAATGTTTCTCCCGACCTGAGGCTCAATCTCACGAACCCCAAGGTTGGAGGTGAGACTTCTTGGCCCAGTAGAGGGTACACGAATGGATTAGGTGTCCTGACCCAGGTCCACTTCTCTGGGAGAACTGTGCCCCTATTACGGCACAAGTTATAAGCCCCCTTGGACCATAGCAACACTCCGGGGTCACCAATTGCTGGTGGTAGTTGTGTTCATTGCTAATTGGTCACAGGCAAAGGAAAACCCATTACCCGGCAAGGTTCACACCAAGTTCACACTACTCATGAAAACTATAAAACACACAAAAAATGTTTTTGTATGTATATGCGTTGTTATGCCGGACGTGTTACTTGGGTTCCCTGTCGCCTGCAGGAGGCTCCGTGGGAGGGAGATGTATAAACACCTTGCACAGCTTCTGTAGTTTAATACTCTTCCTTAGTAGTACAATTCACTCTGACTCTTCACTGACCACTAGCTTACTATGACTGGGACTCACTCCTCTCGCCCTCTTGTCATATATATATATATATATATATATATATATATATATATATATATATATATATATATATGTATATATATATATATATATATATATATATATATATATATATATATATATATATATATATATATATATATATATATATATAAGCAACACTTCCCGTCTGGCGTCTGGCCGCAGGCCCCGCGGGGCGCGGGCGGGGCCTTGCTCCCCGCCCCCATGCTCGGTCCTCCCAGAGTCTTCCAGAGGCCCATAGACCCCGGGGGAAGCTTCCAGCACAACACTATCCCCCCCTCTTAATTGTGATCGTCTCGATCACACACTTAACTATATACAAACATAAGAGAATTAATCAAAAACATAATAATCGTCGTATCGCCGTGGACGCCTGCGTTGTCTCTGTCTTCTGTTCGCTGCCTCCTGCGCGTCTGTCTCCTGGTGCGCCTCGTTGTCGTCCGCTTCTTGGGTTGTCCCTGGAACATCTGCCGAAGCCGGGAGGTTATCTCCCTCGGCTGAAAGGTCCAGAAGGCCTATGTCGTCGTCGACCTCCTCTCGGTCCTGGAAGTCCGTTGCGTTTTCGTGTCTGGGTGTCTGTAGTTGTACCAGGTGTAGTTTCCCGAACCGTGGTACCTCCATAGCCGGTTAACGTGGACAACTTTCGGCTTGGTCCTTTCCGTTCTCCGGACTCGGTAAGTCACGTCGGAGAGGCGTTCTAGCACAGTATAAGGGCCTTCCCAGGGGCTCTGTAACTTCGGAGACTGTCCTTTCTTCCTCTGCGGGTTGTAAAGCCAGACTTGGTCTCCTTCCTTGAAGTCAACATGGCTTGCCCTCATATTGTAATCGCGCTTCATGGCCTCCCCGGAGAACTAAAAGGCACCACGGACTTCATGGTGCACCTCTTCCAGCCGTCCCTCTAGCTGACGAGCAAAACTGGAGGCGTCCCTTGGAAGGCTTTCCCTAGGAGGCCTTCCTGTCAGTAGGTCCACCGGCAATCGCAGCTCACGTCCAAACATCAGCTTTGCCGGCGAATACCCCGTAGTCTCGTGGGCAGCAGACCTGTAGGCCATGAGGAGCGCAGGCAGCTTCTGTTCCCATGAAGACTGATCATTGTTGCACTGCTTGGCCAACTCCTGGCCCAACATCCAATTAAACCTCTCCACCATTCCATCTGACTGTGGGTGCAGAGGGGTGGTCCGGGTCTTCTTGATACCCAGAAGCTTGCAGCACTCAGCAAGGACTGTTGACTCAAAATTCCATCCCTGGTTGGAATGGAACTCGTTAGGCACACCGAAGCGACAGAAGAACTCCTCCACCAATACCTTAGCGATGGTAGTGGCTTCCTGGTCAGGGATGGCGTAGGCTTCCGGCCACTTGGTGAAGTAATCTGTTGTGACGCAGATGTACCTATTTCCGTTCGTCGTCAGAGACAAGGCTCCTGCTATATCCACTGCCACCCGTTCCATGGGAGCTCCAACCTGGTATAGTTGCAATGGGGCACGGTGACGCTTCTTGGGGCCCTTCTTTGCACAGCACACCTCACACGCGTGACACCATTCTTCCACGTCCTTCCTCATGCCAACCCAGTAGAACCTTTGGCGCAGGTGACTCAGTGTCTTCTTTACCCCAGGGTGTCCGCTGGTGATGCTGTCGTGCATTTCTTTCAAGACGCCTTCCCGGGACTACATAGGTAGCACCGTGGACCAGTAGTGGTCAAGACCATCATGAGAGACCCAGCGTCGCTGCAACACCCCGTTGTCCATCCGAAGAGTGTCCCACTGAGTCCAGTAATTCTTGGTGGTAGGGCTTTCTCTCGAGATTACTTCCCACCCAGGTCGCGTTGACGACTAACTCAGCCACTCCATAATTGGTCTCAGATCTCGGTCCTCCCGCTGCAGTTTTCCCAAGTCTTCCCATGGCACCTCCGCTGTCTGTTTCACTGTAGTGCGGCGGCACATATTCTGGACGCTTTCCCTCTGGAGGCAATGTTGACACTCAGGTAGGCAGGGGCGCCGGCTCAAGCTGTCCGCGTCACCGTGTGTTAGCCCAGATCGGTGCACATTAGTGTAGTGATGCTGCTCTAGTTTACCTATCCAGCGAGCAAGCTTGCCCTCAGGGATTTTCAGTGACTTCAGCCACCGCAATGTAGCGTGATCCGTGCGGATAGTGAAAGTTATACCGTACAGGTAAGCATGGAAAAAGTCAAGGCTCTTGGCTACTGCCAGGAGTTCTTTCCGGGTCACGCAATAATTTTTCTCGGCTGGGGTGACCTTCTTGCTGAAGTAGGCCACAACCCGTTTCATGTCGGCACATGCCTAGGACAGCACTCCACCAATCCCCTCATCACTGGCATCACAATCCAGTATAAAAGGCTTAGAGGGGTCTGGGTAGGTGAGTACGGGCGAGCTCATGAGGGCCTCCTTGAGCTTCTCAAAGGCAACCTGAGTTGCTGCTGTCCACTCAAACTTGCGCACCTTCTTCGTCAGGAGGTGCAGTGGTGCAGCAATCGTAGTGAAGCCTTTTACAAACCTGCGGTAGTATGAGCACAACCCGAGGAAGCTCCGCAGCTCCTTCACGTTGGTGGGTGTCGGCCAGTCCCTTACCGCAGCCACCTTCTCAGGATCAGTGCGTACTCCAGCCTCGCTCACGATGTGTCCCAAGTATTGGACCTCCTTTTGGAATAGGCAGCATTTCTTCGGGCTGAGTTTAAGGTGTGCAGCTCTAAACCGGGCGAAAACCTCTGATAGCCTTTCCATCTATTGCTCGAAGGTCTGGCCAAAGACAATCACGTCGTCGAGGTAGATGAGTGCCGTCTTCCAGTGAAGTCCCGCCAGCACCCTCTCCATCAGCCGCTCGAACGTGGCCGGCGCGTTGCACAGGCCAAAGGGCATGACCTTAAACTGCCACAGGCCTTGACCGAAGGAGAAGGCTGTTTTCTCTTTGTCCTGCTCCGACATTTTGACTTGGTGATACCCAGACTTCATATCTAGTGTTGAAAACCACTTGGAGCCCACCAAAGCGTCGAGCGTGTCGTCGATCCGTGGGAGTGGGTATGAATCCTTGATGGTGAGATCGTTGAGGGCTTGGTAGTTCACGCAGCACCTGAGGGAACCGTCCTTTTTCCTGACGAGCACTACAGCAGACGCCCTCGGGCTGCTGGACCGCTCGATTAACCCCTGTTGCCGGAGATCATCCATCACCTCATCCATCTCCTTGCGACGGGCTGGTGCCATCCTTCGAGATACTTGCTTCACTGAAGATGCTTGCTTGGTGGCTACCTGTGTCGATGTGGTGCTCTACCAGGTCCGTACACCCAAAGTCCAGGTCTCCTGTGGAAAACACATCTGCATTCCTCACGAGAAGCTCCCTAAGCTGTTCCACTTGGGGCTCCTCTAGACACTTGGAGCTCCTGTCAAACAGGTCGCGCAGGTAGTCGGGCAGCTCCTCCTGGGGCTTCGTCAGGGTTCTCCTGCAGACACAGGTTCTTGGTTTCTGGTCGATCTCTTGGCACAACCCCACCATGGTCCCTTGTTTTATTTTCTTTGGGGTGAAGGAGACATTGGCCACGACAACAGGCACTTCCGCTGCAGTAGGGTCTGCCAAAGTACTGCCTACAATCACCCCGTTTTCTACCGGGCATCGACTTTCACTCTCTACCACACACAGACTAGCCGGGGGGACACCCGTAATTTGACAGGGTAACCGCATCTCTGACCTCGGTGGAATAATGGTGGTGCGCTTGACTGTCACTGGCAGGTCTTCCTTGTTCACAGTCGTCAGTGGCACCCTCCTTCCTCCTACAGTCAGCTGCTTAGCGCGGAAGTCCAGTTCGCACCTGTGGGAGACAAGATAATCCATACCTAGGATGCAGGGGTCGTCCTTGTCAGCCACGTAGACAGAAAGGAACTCTTCCTTTCCTCCGAGCTCAAACTTCACATCCACTGGGCCTCTGAGCTCTGCGTAGTGTCCAGTGACTCCACACAGTCGGTGCGACGTCTTAGGAAGCCGACGATGACTCACCACGTCAGGCCGCACCAATGTGCGTTCCGAGCCTGTGTCGACGACCAGAGGCCACAACACTCCGTCAACCTTGCCCTCCACTTGGCGGCTCGTCATGGTGGTTCTCCTGCACATTGATATCTTCGGGGCATGTACAGGACAGACTGGTCGTTGCCCCCGTGAACCAGTTCTCCTTCTTCCCTCGCCCGAGTGGTGGTCCCTCGCCGGGGGCACATTTTTCCGACACTCATTCTTCCAGTGCCCCTTTTCTCCACAGGTCCAGCACTTGGGTTCTTCCCTGGGCTTCTTCCTAGCGCCACCTTCATATTCCTTCTTCTTCTTATAGCATTCGTTCTCCTTGTGCCCAATCTTCTCGCAGTACCAGCACGTTCCTTGGAACCTGTCTGTGTCGCTGACAGCGCCCTTTCGTGCCCTAAAGCCAGAAGTCGAGTCGTCCATGAAGCTTGACAAGCTAGACCCAACAAGGGACTCAAACTCCATGGCACGTGCCAGAGCTTCCTGCATTGATGTTGGCTTAGCTTGCTTCACTTTTAACTTCAGCTGAGGGCTGTCCAGGGCATCGATGAATTGATCACGCAGCAAAACCGTCAGCAGGTCAGGGGTGGCACCTGGGTACGCCTTGTGCGCCATGCTCTCAAGGTCCTGAGCGAGTTCCTGAAGAGATTCGCCGCGCCTCCTGTTGCGGGTTCTGAACCTAACCCTGAAGAGCTCGTTCTGGTGCTTGGTCCCATATCGTTGCTCCAGCGCCTGTGCCAGCCCGCTGTAGCTGCCTTTTGTCGCAATGTCGAGCTGAGCAAGGACCTCCAGCGCCGCCCCTTTCAGGCTAGTGGCCAGCTGAACCGCGCATTCTTGGTCATCCCATCCATTCCGAGCTGCCAACAGCTCAAACTGGGCGCGGAAAGCCTCCCAGGAGACCTTGCCATCAAACTCCTGAAACTTCTTTCTAACAGGCGATCCCAGCAGACTCATGGGGCTGGTGGAACTTCTCGCAGGGGTAAACTCAGGCGTAAGAGGGCTCAAACTACCCCGGACTTGCGTAGGAGAAGCATCTTGGGTACAACTAGCCCCTGCAGGCACTGGCTGTCCGTTTCCAGCCAAGCAGTCTTCAAGGGCCTTCACTCTGTCACTTACTTCTAATATTTCTTTGTGTGTCGTCTCCCGTACTACCTCCATCTCTTGTTGAAGATTTGTGTGTTCTTTCTCCACTTCTATCAGGCGTTGTCCCAAGTTCGTGGTCACATCAGTCATTTCCCTTCGCACTGACTCACCTCCATCTTGTACTGCTTTTAGCTGTAGCTGTAATCCTGTGAAGAGATCTTCTAGCTGTTCTTTGAGTTCCTGGAGTGTTCCTTCTTGTTGTTGCTGTGCTCTTTCTTGTTGTTCTCTGAGTGCTTGGAGTGTTTCTTCGTGTTGTTGCTGTGCTCTTTCTTGTTGTTCTCTGAGTGCTTGCAGTGTTTCTTCTTGTTGTTGCTGTGCTCTTTCTTGTTGTTCTTTGAGTTCTTGGAGTGTTCCTTCTTGTTGTTGCTGTGCTCTTTCTTGTTGTTCTCTGAGTGCTTGGAGTGTTTCTTCTTGTTGTTGCCGTGCTCTTTCTTGTTGTTGCTGTGCTCTTTCTCGTTGTTCTTTGAGATCTTGGTGTGCTCTTTCTTGTTGTTCTTTGAGTTCTTGGTGTGCTCTTTCTTGTTTCTCCCCCTGTAGTCTCAAAGCTTCCAAGAGTTCAGTCAACACATCGTCCCTCTGGGCAGCTTGGGAACGAGTCTCCATGGCGAAAAAAACAAATGGCGACACTCCTGACGCCAATGTTATGCCGAACGTGTTACTTGGGTTCCGTGTCGCCGTCGGGAGACTCCGTGGGAGGGAGATGTGTAAATACCTTGCACAGCTTCTGTAGTTTAATATTCTTCCTTAGTAGTACAATTCACTCTGATTCTTCACTGACCACTAGCTTACTATGACTGGGACTCACTCCTCTCGCCATCTTCTCCTATATATATATATATATATATATATATATATATATATATATATATATTTATATATATATATATATATATATATATATAGATATATATATATATATATATATATATATATATATATACCGAGCAGTACAGTCTAGAACGTTACAGTATATATTCGATTATACAAGAACATGTAGCTAAAATATGTGCGAGTTGGTAACACTTCCCGCCTGGCGTCTGGCCGAGGGCCCCGCGGGGCGCGGGCGGGGCCTTGCTCCCAGCTTCCAGCACAGCAGCGTATTTGTAAATGTTGAGTAGTGTAAATGACATTGGTGTGTTGGTGTGTAGTGTATAAAGTGTGTGTGAAGAGTGTAACAAGATATTGACGAACAGTTAAAAATAAACAATTAATTGTAAACATAAATAACGAGGACACAACGAAAAGACATATTAATAACAAAGTCTGTGCTGCTGCACCACATTTGCTCTATGTCACCGAGGGAAGAGCGCGCGTCCGCTTGTAGAGGTGACTGCTACAGCCTTGAGGCTACTGGGCTCCATCTTTGGACCATCGACCACCGCGCCACCTTTGACCCGAAGTGTTTCGAGGATTCTTTTTTCCTATATTGGAAGGAGACATGACTGCTTTTGAAGTAACAATGATTTGCTGCCTAACCACCGGCTGTAGCAACAGGCCAGGGATGGGGTATTCGAATACACTCGAATACAGTATTTGGTGTGTATTTGTATTCGAATACTTGTCATCTGACATCAAAGTATATGCATTCGTATTCGAATACTTGGGAAAAGTATTCGTATTCTTCGAATAATATGCCGAATAATCTTAAATCAATCATCACAAATAATAGTTATTGTTCCTTCCAAGTTACAAAACATCGTTCCTGTTTGTCCGACATGTATGATACAGGTTCACTAGCGTGGCCGGTGTGACTGTTTGGGGTCTGACGGGCGGCGGCCATCAGTTGCCTGAGACATGTACAGAATACTGGCATCAGTTATAAGTTCATGACGTCATTTTACTATTGAATAACTTTAGTACCATATTAGGTTCATTGCAAAGCTACCTACATGAAAAAAAATATTTTCATGAATGCATTCACGAATACTCTCATGAAGTATTCGTATTTGTATTCGAATTATCAGTATTTCAGTGTATTCTTATTCGTATTCGTATAAATATGAAGGATTCGTATTCGTTTTCGAATACACAGTTCTTGTATTCACCCCATCCCTGCAACAGGCCGGAGAGGGGACATAAATTATAAACATTTCCTGTAAACCCTAAGAGAAGGCATAGCTCTGTTAACATTCAGTCGTCTTGGGTGACTTGGCTTGATTGGTAATATTTTTTTTTACAGCTATAGAAAGAGCTCACGGGCAACAAAAAAGGTGTAAAAAAAAAAAAAGGGGCCCGCTAATCGCTGTTCCCACAGAGACAAAAATAATGAGCGGCCAAAAGAGAGGTCGATTTCGGAAGGAGAGGTGCCTTGATACACTCCTCTTGAAAGAATTCAAGTCAAAGGCAGGAGGAAATATAGACGAAGGAAAGCTGTTCCAGAGTTTACCAGTGTAAGGCATGACAGAATGAAGATGCTGGTTATCTCTTGCATAAGGGGTTTGGACAGTATAGGGATGAGCATGAGTAGAAAGTCGCGCACAGCGGGGCCGCGGAAGGAGGAGAGGCATGCAGTTAGCAAGTTCAAAAGAGCAGTCAGCATGAAAATATCAATAGAAAAGAGAAAGAGAGGCAACATGGCGGCGGAATTTAAGAGGTAGAAGACTTTCAGTATGAGGAGAGCTGATGAGACGAAAAGCCTTAGACTCCACTCTGTCCAGGAGAGCTGTGTGAGTGGAGCCCCCCCACACATGAGATGCATACTCCATACGAGGGCGGCCAAGGCCCCCGTAAATGGATAGCAACTGTACGGGGGAGAAGAACTGGCGGAGACGGTACAGAACAACATATATATATATATATATATATATATATATATATATATATATATATATATATATATTTATAAATATATATATATATATATTTTTTTTTTTTTACAACAAAGGAGGCAGCTCAAAGGCAACAAAAAAAGAAAACAATAATAAAAAAAAGCCCGCTACTCGCTGCTCCTAAAGTAAAGCAAAAGAGGTGGCCGAAAGGAGGATCAAATACAGGAGAGGTGTCCTGATACCCTCCTCTTGAAAGAGTTCAAGTCGTAGGCAGGAGGAAATACAGATGAAGGAAGATTGTTCCAGAGTTTACCAGCGTGAGGGATGAAAGAGTGAAGATGCTGGTTAACTCTTGCATAAGGGGTTTGGACAGTATAGGGATGAGCATGAGTAGAAAGTCGAGTGCAGCGGGGCCGCGGGAGGGGGGGAGGCATGCAGTTAGCAAGTTCAGAAGAGCAGTCAGCGTGGAAATATCGATAGAAGATAGAAAGAAAGGCAACATTGCGGCGGAATTTAAGAGGTAGAAGACTATCAGTTTTTTTTTTCACTGCTTTATTACAGTTTTGCTAATGTATAATTATGCAAACCGTATGTGCCATTTTGAGTTTCTTTAAAAGCGTCTCCAGCTGCCACGAGTGTGAGCGGGGTCACCTTCACCTTTATGTCCACAGTGAGGACTAAGGTGTCCGGTATAAGTGTAAGCCATAATTATTAGAACTGCTTTATGGCAAGACTAATTCATGATCTGACATCTCGTTTGCTTATCGCTTCCGGCCTTCTACCCGTCCAGCAGATCAAACCGGGCACAGCAGGGCACACAACCTCCACCTTGATCGCCACCTGTACTTACTCCAATACGTCATGTCAAGCCACGCTATATGTTTCATTTCACATCAACCACAAGGTCCCTAACAAGTGTGGTAATAGCTTAACAAGAATGGTGCCAGCGGTGTACGAAGCTAAAGCTGGGTTCACACATAGCCGACTTGGCGTCCCGTGTGTCCCCGTTCCGTTCCGACTAGTGAAGACGGAACAAAACGTGTGGCATCGTGGCCATGTTATGCGGTAAACGTGGGTGGGTGCGTGGGGTCGCCAACGAAGGCGGAAAACGGGAAGCGGGTCAATTTTATTTAGCATGTTAAAAAAATTCGGGGCCGGTCGGGACTGGACGGGACGGTTGGAAGAAATCGGCATAGGACGGGATAACAACGCCATCAGGTGGGGTCAGACGCCGCAAGGCGGGGCAACACGCCGCCAAGCAGGTGTGAGCCTCCGACTGGCGGCGTCTGGCGTCATCATGCGGGATGGAAACTGCAACGTTGCTTAACACGTGGCAACGCCGCCAAGCAGCGTCGTGTCGGTGTGGCGTCAAATCTTATGCCTCCGTCAAATTCCATCCCATTCTGAACTGTGCATGCGCGGGCTTTGCTATTTTGTCCATTTCATACACTGCACTGTCTTTCAATAGCTTATACTATGCTTACCTTTGATCTTATGCTATTTTTCATGAAAAAAATGCCAAATTCGAGGCTGCCATGGGCCCCGTAGCTCAGTTACTAATGAGTGGTGAGTATCCCATAAACCTGACCTTCAATCAGAAGAAAATTCTGAGGTGACAGAAGAACAATCATAGGATCAAAGATAAGCTTAGTAAAAAGCTATTAGAAGACAGTGCAGTGAATGAAATGAACAAAATAGCAAAGCCCACGCATGCGCAGTTTAGAATGGGATGAAATTGGACGGAAGAATGAGATTTAACGCCACACCCGTGCCCAGCCAACTGGCAGGCGCTTAGTCGTCCTCAGTCGCCTACAGGAGCACCATGCCTTACGAAAAGAAACAGCGCGTCAAGTCTGACTGCCTAACAACTGCCAGCACCCAGGACAATGTGCAGGAGATGTCGTCAAGTGCCTCGAGCGGCCCACCACCTTCTGCAGATGACAATGAGGTGGTGGCGCTGAACCTCGATCACGCTTGGGTGGAGGATTCAGGTAGCAGCGCCCTTGGACTACACAGTAACCGCCAACGGCAACAACCAAGGCCACCAAGGATTTTTCAGAAGTATCTTCGGAGAGACGAGCACACAGACGTGGGGTGGCGGCGGTTCATTCCCGTCCATGATACGCCTGACGGGGTTCCGCCTGGGTTGTACCGCCGCTTGGCCCCGTCAAGACGGACTGTTCGTGCAACATGGCCGGCGGTGGACCGCAGCCTGACGCAGGAAGACCCACGTCTAACCGGCGCCGTGGGGACACGTTCAGGCCTAAGACGGCATGAGACGGGGTGTTGTCTGCCACGATTGATCCCGTCCTCAAACTTTTCTAGGTCAGGACGGAACGAGACCAATCGGACCGTCTATGTCGCCTATGTGTGAACCCAGCCTAACGAGAGTGCCCACGACTTTCACTGGCCCAGCCTTGCCGCGACTCCTTGACGTCCGCCTCAGCGTCACTGCTCCGACGCCTACCTCTCCTGGGGCCTCAGCCTGCTTCTGTCTCACCCAGGCCTCGTGCAACTTGCTCCTAAATTCCTCACCCGCTCCTGGTGTCTGCATTAGTTCTGTCTGTGTCCGTGACCTGCTCTTGGGGAGATCTCTGCCCAGCTCGTCCTTAGTGAATCCTGCAACTCCGTGTCGTCCAGCGGCTCGTGGTCCCTACGAAACACCACCTTGGACTCTTCTGCTCCCTGCTGAGTGCTGTGTGTCTTCTTGCTCCCTCCTGAGTGCTCCTCCTCCTGGCGCCCTGGTGCCTGCCGCAGCCCCAGCCACCCCCAAAGTGGTATGCGTTCCTATCCTGCTGTTAGCCCTACTGTCTACTTTAATCCAGGGTTCTGGTTGTAAGTAGTCTCCTTTCATTTGTTCTGGACTTGCCATTTCCCTCCTGCCAGTGTTCTACTGGGATTTTTCCTGTAAGTCTCAGGACTAGGCCTATCCATGGCGTCGGCTCCTTCCCTCTCTCTCCCATTCTGCCGAGTTCGAACGCCGATTGGGAATTGTTTTGCCTACCATTGGAAAACGCCGCAACTCGCGGCTTCCCTGCCTCCCATTGGTTTCCGCACCACTGTGTATTACCCGTATTCAGTTTAACTTCATCAAGAAAGGACAACAATAAAATAACAAAACTGGTAACGTAAATGTGCCCTTGATTAATGTGTAAATATATATAATTTATAGTTCTTACCCAGTTGTCACCCTTGTGTAACTTTACTTATTAAAATAGTGATTGAAATATGTAATTATTGCTTTTACAAATAATTTACAGAAATAAGAAAAAAATAAATGTGTAATTTAACTGAGTGATAATATTACTGGAACTGTTGATAATAACCTATGGATAGAAATTATTTTAGTGTATGACAGTGCAGAGCGGAGCTGTGTGATGGGCGTGTGACGCCAGCAGAACGCGGAGTGGGAAAGAGCGGTTTGACCTTGTATTCTCTGGGTCTTGCCATAGGCAATATTAAGTCTTGTACTCGTCCATCGTGTTCAACTGGGGGAGCGTTGTCTCGCCTATGATGGTGCCGTGCTTGTCATGGGTAAGTGTAATGAAATGTAATTATATTACTCTAGTAGTGAAAATGGAGCCAGAGGCAAGCGACGAGCGTCAGGCCAAGGTATATAATAAGGGAGTTTGGACCCAACGTCAAGGGAGATAAGGGGAGGCAGTGATGAATGTCGATGGGAGAGATAACACTGACCCAGACGTTAGGGGCAGGTCTCGCTCTAAGCTGTGGCACAGAAAGACGACGACATCGCTGCAGAACAGACGTCTTTCAGCCTGCAGCTGATGGGAAACAGTAAAAAGGAAATTCAAGCCCATATCAGACCCTCATAGTCCTAAGTTACATTGTTAATTAGTTGGTACGATAAGGAAACACGTTTGGTATACTTGACGTATCTGTGTTATTACACCCTATTTTTTTTTTTTTTTTTTTACAACAAAGGCAGCTCAAGGGCACACAAAAAAAAAAAAAGCCCGCTAATCGCTGCCCCCATAAAAGAATCAGAAGAGGCGGCCAAAAGCAAGGTCAAACTCGGGAGGAGAGGTGTCCTGATACCCTCCTCTTGAAAGAGTTCAAGTCGTAGGCAGGAGGAAATACAGATGAAGGAAGATTGTTCCAGAGTTTACCAGCGTGAGGGATGAAAGAGTGAAGATGCTGGTTAACTCTTGCATAAGGGGTTTGGACAGTATAGGGATAAGCATGAGTAGAAAGTCGTGTGCAGCGGGGCCGCGGGAGGGGGGGAGGCATGCAGTTAGCAAGTTCAGAAGAGCAGTGAGCGTGGAAATATCGATAGAAGATAGAAAGAGAGGCAACATCGCGGCGGAATTTAAGAGGTAGAAGACTATCAGTAGGAGGAGAAGAGCTGATGAGACGAAGAGCCTTAGCCTCCACTCTGTGTGGGTGGAGTCCCCCCACACGTGAGATGCATACTCCATACGAGGGCGGACAAGGCCCCTGTATATGGATAGCAACTGCGCGGGGGAAAAGAACTGGCGGAGACGATACAGAACGCCCAACCTCGAGGAAGCTGATTTAGCGAGAGAGGAGATATGAAGTTTCCAGTTGAGATTTTGAGTTAAGGATAGACCGAGGATGTTTAGTGTTAAAGAAGGTGACAGCTGAGTGTTGTCAAAGAATAGGGGATAGGTGTTTGGAAGATTGTGTCGAGTTGATAGGTGGAGAAATTGAGTTTTTGAGGCATTGAAGGACACAAGGTTCCTTCTGCCCCAATCGGAAATGATAGCAAGGTCTGAGGTTAAGCGTCCTGCAACCTCCAGTCTGGAGTCGTGTACTTCTTGTTGAGAGGGTCTTCTATTGAAAGAAGTTGAATAATGCAGAGTGGAGTCGTCGGCGTATGAGTGGACAGGACAGTTTGTTATGGAAAGAAGATCATTGATGAATAACAGGAAGAGAGTGGGTGATATGACAGAGCCCTGTGGAACGCCACTGTTGATAGGTTTAGGGGAAGACCAGTGACCGTCTACCACCGCAGAGATAGAACGGCCGGAAAGGAAACTGGAGATAAAGGAACAGAGCGAGGGATAGAATCCGAAAGAGGGCAGTTTAGAAAGCAAAGACTTGTGCCAGACTCTATCGAAGGCTTTCGATATGTCTAGCGCAACAGAGAAAGTTTCACCGAAACGGCTAAGAGAGGATGACCAAGAGTCAGTTAAGAGAGCAAGAAGATCGCCAGTAGAACGCCCCATGCGGAACCCATACTGGCGATCAGATAGAAGGTTAGAAGTGTAAAGGTGCTTTTGAATCTTCCGGTTAAGGATTGATTCAAAAGCTTTAGATAGACATGAAAGTAAAGCTATTGGGCGGTAGTTTGAGGGATTGGAGCGGTCACCCTTCTCAGGCACAGGCTGTACTAAGGCATACTTCCAGCAGGAAGGAAAGATAGATGTTGATAGGCAGAGACGAAAGAGTTTGACCAGGCAGGGTGTCAGCACAGAAGCACAGATTTTAAGGACAATAGGAGGCACTCCATCAGGTCCATAAGCCTTCTAAGAGTTGAGGCCAGAGAGGGCATATAAAACATCATTAGGAAGAATCTTAATAACAGACATAAAGGAGTCAGAGGGGGTATGAGTAGGAGGAATATGCCCAGAATCGTCCAAGGTGGAGTTCTTACAGAAAGTTTGAGCGAAGAGTTCAGCCTTAGAGACAGATGAGACGGCAGTGCTGCCGTCAGGGTTAAGGAGAGGAGGGAAAGAGGAAGAAGTGAAATTGGAGGAGATATTTTTGGCTAGATGCCAGAAGTCACGGGAAGAATTAGAAGAAGCAAGGTGTTGACATTTTCTATTTATAAAAGAAGTTTTGGTAAGTCGGAGAATAGATGTGGCACGATTCCGGGCTGAAATGTACAGATCAAAGTTAGTGGGAGTTCGAAGGCTCTGGAACCTTTTGTGAGCTGCCTCTCTATCTTTAATAGCACGAAAACAAGCATGATTAAACCAAGGCTTTTTAGCATGAGGAGTAGAGAAAGTACGTGGAATGTATGCCTCCATTCCAGAGACAATCACCTCTGTGATGCGCAGAGCACACACAGAGGGGTCTCTCTCCTGGAAGCAGTAATCATTCCACGGGAAATCGGAAAAGTACATCCTCAGGTCGTCCCACCGAGCTGAAGCAAAATGCCAGAAGCATCGCCTCCTCGGCTGGTCCAGAGGATGTACAGGAGCGATAGGACATGATACAGAAATAAGGTTATGATTATTATCTGATGTCTGCATTACTTGATATGTGTTAAATCAAGCTATATATGAATCACCCTCCAAGTTAACTGAATTTAAAGCGAGTGAGTGATTGGATAGTGTGTGATTATACTTGAATGATTGGATAGTGTGTGATTATACTTGAATGATTGGATAGTGTGTGATTATACTTGAGCTCCAGTCGTACGGTGACAACAACTGGTATATTATAAAGGATAAGTTTGATATCCACGTACTGAACACTGGCACCAATTATGAAGTCATTCATCATTGTCTAACTTAAGATCGGAACAAGACACGTTAGAACATTTATTAAAGAAGAGAATTGATGAAAACATTCACTAATATTTTCATTACATATTCGTATCTTTGAATTCGTATTAAAAAGTATGAAGAATAGCTACGCATTCGCCTTCTAATACTAATCCTTTTTATATTCACCCCATATAAATCACCCCCATGATATCTGTCAACTGAAAATCCAAATGTTATTTAGATCAGGAGGAGTAGCACGATGTACCAAGATCACAATAAGAAAACAAAATTATCCCGCGCCATACAGGCGGCTACCTGGCCCTACGGTGTCTACACGCCTTGCACACACACACACACACACACACACACACACACACACCAATGAATTATTATTTTGGTTAAAATTGAAAAAGGAAATAGCACAAAGAAGCTCTTAAACAGAACAATAAACTGAGACCAGCCAGTTAGTCTTCTGTCTCGAGTGAACAAAGGAGTGAAGACAAAAGCAAAAACACAAAGGTAAGACGAGAAAATAAATATGCGCGACTCTTCAACAGAGTAGTTCATGGAGTTAAGAGAAAAGAAGGGCAATGCATGAATGGGATAGTTAAAATTAATGATGGAAAAGATGCTGAAAGAATAGAAAGATATATGATGATTAATAAAAAAGGGATAACTGCATGAAAATGGAATATAAGCATGGACAAGTCTAGGGAGGGAAGTAAAGGAAACTGAGATGAAAGAAAAAAAAGAGCTCAAGAGAGATAAAATCTGACACATAACCAAAAGAAGAAAAAATACTGATAACCTCAGGGTATAAAAAAGATCATCAATGAAAACTTTTATGAAAACTTAAACCTTAAAACCTTAAAAATATAAAGAAGAAAAATGAAAGAGACTGAAAAAATAAACAAACAATGGAACGGAAGATGGAAGGAGGACGACAAAAGGGACGAAAGAGAAATACTTAAATAGGAATGTTAAACAGCGGAGGAAAAGGAAGGAGTAGACATGAAGAAAGAAACAAGGATGAGGATGGGAAAGGAAGGGTCAACTTTTAAGGCCCTAAATTTCCGGGGACCATGAGGTAAGACACGTGCTTAGGGAGCGATGTTTAAGTCAAGACAAGTCAGGAAAGAGTTAACGGATGAGGCAAAGCTTAAAGGCAAATACGTAAAGTATAGTTAGACGAACATTAATGCGAATTCTAAAAAGTAAGAAAACAGAGTAAGAAATGTATGGCAGCGTTCTTCAAAACCTTTTTACCACGACCATGTTATATTTCAAGCATCACCATTTCAAGAATTGACCCATTTGCAAGCCCATTCACAGTGGAGACCCAGTACAGGGAACAACGCGTACTTGGGAAAGGAAGTTGAAGACGTAATGGTTCAGGATCAGGTAGAAAGGGTAGACTCGGTAGTGTCAGTTACAAATTTTATGTGCATCGACCAAAAGCAGTGAACCCTACACTATGGACCGGAAACTTGCCCCAGCCCTGTCATTAAGCCGCGATTTTTGGAAAAGCAACCGCTTTGATGCGAATCGCCATAACTCCCTTATTTCTGGGGCTACAGAAATGTTTTTGGTATCAATCGACGGCACAATGAAAGGGCTATATTTTCTAATAAGCAACTATGCTAAAAAACCGACTCGAAAGGGTAAAAAATCGAATAAATTTGCAAAAAAACGACTCTGAAAAAAAAACCTATTTTTGAGTTCCCAACCTTGAAGCCCACTCATTTTTTTGAGAATTTCAAAAACCTTAATTAACAAATAATTTAGTCCTACCAATGTGCTTTCCAATATGATGCAGAACATTTCCCTACTCCCAGTAGTTTCGTCGCTAGAGCTCGAAACGTAAACCCTTTTGAGAGCAATTTTGACGAACTCCAGACACTTTGACGTTTTGGTCTAGTGTGGCATTGCTATTGCCTCTAGAAGGCTGTAATTTGGCATGTAGCCCCTCTTGGCAATATAATTTGACCAGCTCCAAGAATATTTTGATAGCTCGATTGCAAGTTTGTCGTCGAGCCGCCCCAAATAGCCTGTTTTTCGGCCCTTTCGCCGCGATTTGGACACGTCCTAGTTTTTTGCTTTGAACTTTTTTATTTATTTAATGCTTTCCAATTTCTTTCTGATGATTAATCTGTATTAATAGAGCTTTCCTTTGCCACCAAGTATGTCTTCATAGCTTCAGTAGTTTTTGCTCGAACTTGACCAAAAGTCGCGACGAAAATTCGCCGAATCTGACTCATTTCACGCGCCGCGACGAAAAACCTTCCTGACGCCACAAAAATTAATATATCTGCATAAAAATTCATATATGAACACTTCAATATGTTAACTATCTTGTATTAAAATTATTTTAAGATATCTATATAAAAAGTTACGATTTTTATATATTCATTTCACTATATAAATCAACCTATATTAAGCGCCTTATTATACATGTTATTTTTTTTTTTAGTATTCAACCCTATTTCTTCCCATTTATGAATAAAACATTTAATTTGCTTTCTTTTGATCCCAAATATGTTTGTGTGTGTGTAGATATATATATATATATATATATAATTATATATATATATATATATATATATATATATATATATATATATATATATATATATATATATATATATATATATATATATATATATATATATATATATATATATATATATATATAAAAAAATTGCCAAAAACAGCCTTCTAGAGGCAATAGCAATGCCACACTAGACAAAAACGTCAAAGTGTCTGGAGTTCGTCAAATCGCTCTCAAAAGGGTTTACGTTTCGAGCTCTCGCGACGACACTACTGGGAGTAGGGAAATGTTATGCATCATATTCGAAACCACATTGGTTAAAGCACATTTGTTAAATACGTTTTTTTAAATTCTCAGAAAATGAGTGGGTTTCAAGGTTGGGAACTCAAAAATTGTTTTTTTTTTCAGAGTCGTTTTTTGTGAATGTATTCGATTTTTTACCCTTTCGAGTCAGTTTTGAGCCCGGTCGCTCATTAAATAATATAGCCCTTTTATTTTGCCGTCGATTGATACCAAAAACATTTATGTAGCCCCAGAAATAAGGGAGTTACGGCGATTTGCACCAAAGCGGTTGATTTTCCAAAATTCGCGGCTTAATGACAAGGGCGTCGCAAAATCAAAAGAGTCCGCCGTCCATTACTTGAGATATCACTACCAAAAAGAATGAGAAATGTCAATAAATGAATTGGAGGGAAACCCAATTAGGTAAGAGATGGGGAAGAAGAAATGGATAAGGATGGAGTCGTAAGAGGCTATAATCATATAATGGGGGAAAGGTGGAAAGCTAGGACAGGTAGGCTATTCAATATCATTAGTACAGGGGTTACTAGAAGTTCTGGGATTTTTTAATTAAAGTAGGTGAAGATGGCTGTTTAGGTTGTTGAGAACTATAATTAAAAATATAAAGTAGATATTTCGCAAAGCTGAAAAAGTATCGTATGAAAGTTTTGAGTGTAAAGTAATAGTAAAGGCAAGTGAGCAACAAGCTAGGATAAATGTGTGCAGGAATTACGGTAAGTTGGAGCTGGTGAGAAGAAAGTAACTGAGTCTTAGTGGACCATAAGGGAAGAGTGTCATTGCAGATCTTAGGGTAGGTAAAGAGGCGCGTCATCGAAAGCTAAGATAAAGAAAGATAAGTTAGGTAAAGTTAAGGATAAAGGCACGTAAATTGAAGTCCTGTTAGCAAGTGTTAAGGAAAAGGTTCAGAGTACATAATAATATTATGTGAATATCAAAACAAAAAAAATATATAAAATAAAACATTCACTGTTGAGTTAGCTAGCTAGATACATATGTAGTGCAGCTGACTTGCCTGATGGGCGAGCCTCCCTTAACTCACTCTGCGAGGGGGGTACCTCATTGGCTGACTGGTTAAGGAGTGGCTCTCCCATCTCGCTGGTCCCAGGTTTGATCCCCGGCAAACCCTTTCCTTGTCTGGATTAATTTCTCGTGTGTTTCGTTACACGCTGTGGTCGTGTGGGAGTGTAGTAAAGATAAAATTCTTAGCGTTTTATTGGTGGCAAGGCGGTGGGCATCCTATACTGTGGTTCTGTTATGTCTCCCCGAAGTGGTAGGAGGTAGAGTGATGGCCCATGCTCTCCGAAGTTCATAAAAAAATGGGAAATCTCAACACACCGAAATTAATTTAAATAGGAATGGGGAGTCGTGTAGTGCAGCTGACTTGCCTGATGGGCGAGCCTCCCATAACTCATTCTGCGAGGGAAGTACCTCTTTGGCCGACTGGTTAAGGAGTGGCTCTCCTGTCTCGCTGGTCGCGGGTTCGATCCCCGGCGCCGGCAAATACCTTTCCTTGTCTGGATTAATTTCTCGTGTGTTTCGTTACACGCTGTGGTCGTGTGGAAGTGTAGTAAAGAGCAGGGCCCAAGGAATACGGGGTCTACTCATGGCCCAGACAAAATTTTAAGGGACTGCGCAGCCGTGACATCAGTTTGATCCCTTCAAAATGCCTCACTGCGCTGTTGTTGGCTGCAATAACCATCATCGTTCAGGACGGTCAAACTACAGTTTTCATAGTTTACCAAAAGACAGAGAAACACGTAAAACAATGGCTTCATTTATGTGGAAGAGACGAAAAAAATGTTTCCCAGAACAAAGAAAAACGAAAGAAAACGTTGTGTTTCTCTTTTCGGGCAAACTTTATATGTACATATTCCGATCAATCTGCCGTCACACTAGCTCCGCCCCATTTACGGAAATCGGCGCTTGAGTTGACCCCGTATTCCTTGGGCTCTGGTAAAGAGTAAATTCTGGCGTTTCACATAGACAGATGAAGGTAATGATAGACAGATAGGTGGATAGATAGACTTACAGACCACAGATGGTAATACCATACCATACCAAAGCAACTACCTACACATAAGAAAATGAAATCAAAGGAAAACCTTCACCAGGCTGAGAAACGTAAAATTAAGACGTTAAAGTCTCACTCTCATTTCTACTTACCCACTCGACCGAGGAGCAGCAATAGCAGCAGCAGAAGGCACTGAGGAAGCACCACCCGGTCCATCTTTGGGACTGAAGAATCGTCACCTCATGAGCGGTAGACACTTGGGGCGTCCCAAGGTGTAGCCGCAGAAGGACCTGGAGAAGGTCTCAGAAACCTCGACGTGCAGGGTTGAAGGGAGGAGGAGGGTAGTAAGCCGAAGTTGAGGCCGCAGGAGAAGTCAGGCAGAGTTTGAGAAGCTGGCTGACTGTTTGCGACGATGGGCTTAAGGGCAGAGAAAGCTTTCCAATCTGTGACTGCAAGAGAAGACGAGTAAACGTTTGAGATCCTTGCAAGGAACGACCATGGACTGAAGGGAAGTCCGTTCAAGTTTAGACCTCAGTAGAAGCGAGGTAAGCGTGGAAGAAGTTTCACGTGAACAATGGGATGAAGAGCAGCTGAGGCCGTCAAAGTAGAGGATGTAAAGAGAAGATAGAAAAAAATATCACGATTTGATGTGCATGATGAGGTGTAGGGTGTTTAATGCTACCCAGGATGAAAACAGACGGTGGAGAAGAAAATGAAGCTGCTTTTCTGTAGTCATGTGGCAGATAAAGAGGAGGGCAGTTAAAACAGTGGAAAACTGCATATCCATTACGTAAAGCAGTGTTTCAGAGATGGAGGATGATGGTCGAAGATACAGGAGAAAAAAAATGCTTAAGTGTAGACCTGCAGGGCATAAGGAAGGAGGTTAAGATGGTGAAAAATACGAGTGAAAAGCTGTAGAGTCTTGGCGTGACGTAGTGGTTTAGAGAAGGATTATGATGCGGTCAAGTCGCACACGAGAGGAGAGAGACCAGAATAGAGTCATCGTATGGTTATTCGCTCTATGCGCTGTTCCTTCCTTTCACAAATGTTCCTGTCATGAAGAGGGTTTTTTTCACAACAAAACGTTTTAATTTTAATAAGTTGACTGACACATAACTGCACGTTTGTATGTTTTACTAAACTATTTATTACTTCACATTTGCATTTTCCTTAACGACATTTCCATCACTCACTTTTATTTCTACCCGTTTTTTTTTCCATTATTCCTTATTTTCTGTAACTTTTATCATTTCCTTCACTTCCCCAGCTCACTTTCTCTTTGCTGTATATATTTCCGCAGTTCAATTCTCTCACTCGTTTTCCGTGAGTGCTTACTACAATACTTCCTTTTTGTCTTCACCCTATTCTTTGCCTCTCTTTCTTATGTCATTACTTCTTTCATTTGTTTCTCACGCTCACCTATATTTTTTTCTTAGCTTTCTATGTCACTTAGAGCTTTTTCGATTATTTATTTTGTTTTTCTGTTAATCCTCTATTCGTAGTTTACATTACGATCAGTACTACTTTTTCGCGCAATATATATTTCTATAAGTTTCGTATTTTCTTTCATTCCTTCACACTTTTTTGTATTTTTTTCAGAAATCTTGTTATTTCCTACCTTTCACCATTCATTTCATTTTCAACTTTATCCTTGATGTTTCGGGAATTTATTTTCATATGTTCTTTCTTTCACCTGATATTTCGTTTCATATCCATTTTTTCTCCTTTCTGTGTGCCGTGTCCTTTACTCAAGAGTGGGCGAGAGAAGAGACCGGCAGAGAATCAGCATCTATTACTTTCCCTTTATGAGATCACACATAGACATATCGATTTATTGCCCTTGCAGAACACAACACAAGAAAGTCATCAGTAATATTAGTATTAATATTAGTTATGGTAGTAGTAGCAGTAGTAGCAGCAGTAGTAGTAGTAGTAGCAGTAGCAGTAGTAGTAGTAGTAGTAGTAGTAGTAGTAGCAGTAGCAGTAGTAGTAGTAGTAGTAGCAGTAGCAGCAGCAGTAGTAGTAGTAGTAGTAGTAGCAGTAGCAGTAGTAGTATCAGTAGTAGTAGTAGTAGCAGTAGTAGTAGTAGTAGTAGTAGTAGTAGTAGTAGTAGTAGTGGTAGTACTAACAGAACCAGCAGCAAAAGGAGCAGCAACAACAGTAGCATCAGCAGTAACAACACCAGCAGCAGCAACAACAGCAGCAGCAGCAGCAGCAACAGCAGGCGCGACGACAACAACAGTAACAGCAGCAGTGCTAACATAATAAATAGTAGCAGAAGGAACAATAGCAGCAGTAGCAACAGCAAGAGTAGCTATATCATCATCATCATCATGAGTTGTTGTAGTATTAGTAGCAGTCGTAGCAAAGAGTATAGACAGTAAAAAGAGGACACTCGCGCCAAACACTTGAGGCACTGAGCGGCAGAGGGGCCAATGCGCTCAAAATCGCCCTATTGAGTTAAAGGCGACATCTGGTAACTCGATGCTTCATCTAACAGAATATGAATCATTTGAAGGCAAAACAATCGGTATGTCCACGGGAAAGAATGGCGAGCTCCACCTACTTTTTCTCCCAAACTCTCTGATTATCTTCAATGTCAGTGAGCAGAGAAGCCAATAATTAATCTATAGTCCGGTCCCTTAGGGAAAGCATTGTGCAGATTTGTCTACAAGCATGAAATTTGGCATAGGTATAGTTTAGGACCTACTGAATTGATTTTTTTGAGGGCGCCAAAGTTGGCGCCTAGTGGTCTGGCCATACTGGCAAAATCCAAGATGGCCGCCAGTCAAAATTTCATTTGTCTATAACTTTACAACCAAAAGGCATAAAATGATGATTAAAAGCTCAGTATAAGGGTTTTGATGATGATGCATTCAAATCTGCACTCTAAATGTATCTAAAATTAATTTTTACCCCAATTTAGAGGAAAAAATATTACTTTTAACGTATAAAAAATATTTTTGAAACATATTATTCTAGATAATATTGCTCTGTTATTCTCATTAATACACAATCACCATGAATAACACATCACAAACATTCTAAAATAATAAACATTGTTTCTTGTGCACAATTACTGAGAATGGAGAACTGTTTGATTTAAGTATCGTCATTGTTGACACATCCGCCTTCAAATTTACACAACACTGTGCAGCAAACACCAACTCTACTGCATTTACAGTTCCCTGTGCAAGAGTGTTCACAGCCACAGTGCAGTAGAATGGAACATGCTTCACTAGCATCTTCAAGTGTAGTCCAGCATGGCAACCAGATGCCACTGTCTTCCTTTTGCCAGCCCCATTCACTGAAGTCTGGAATTTCCTGGCGAACCGATGTTGTTTGTTGCCAATAGAAGCTCGCTTGAAGCAAAGCCCGCTTCAAATGTTCAAACAAAGCTGCTTGCGTTACTTATGAAGAGGCGATTTACCTTCGCTAGCGTTCCAGGTTCTGCATATGCTGAGAATCAAGGCTTAGGAGGTTTGGGTCATTCATCAATGCCACCAGTGTTTGTCAGTCCTGGAGTGTTTTGCCAAGAGGCCCAAGCAGTTTTCTTGCCACATCCAAGGAACTGTGATGTCGTGTCACACCCAGTAATAGCATGGAAAAGTGGCAAAGCAAGAGATTTTGTTGGTCCGAGTTGGGTGCAGAGGTCATGGATGGGGACATAGCGAATTTTCTTGCCACTGCCAAAGCATATCCACAGCTCTGTAAGACCAAGTGTTGAAAAGAAGTGTACAACAAGGATCACCACTTCACTATCGACTGTACGGATATAGGCTTTTTTTGGGGTTCTGTGCTACAGCTTGTGCCAGATGAAGAATTATCCGTGTGTCTGCTTCGGGGTGGTTACAAGGTTGGAGCTCTGACACATTGAATGGTCTGTTGGACAGAACATTCTCACCTTTGGTGCTGAGAAGTAGTTTCCCATCCAGATCAGACTTGACTATCTCCTCATCAAGGGAAGCAAACAACTCCTTTTTGTTGTCCTCATTTTTCAGAAATCCACTATTCCAGTCATGTTTTGGGATTCGTGTCCGATCATCTCCAATCCTAGTGGACCTGATCCACGGCGTTGATGTGTGAGTAATTTGAGGCTCTCTTCTGGGTAGCTATCCCATATGGCATCAACACGAAAAACTGCTTGGCTTATCTGTGAAATAGGATTATATGTTTAGTGGCATAGTCAGCAAATGGCTTTGCAGAAGTTGGACACACCATATGGACGACTATTGCCATATTCAGAACAACAACCGTCGCTAATCTGGCTTGAGCTGGTCGACCAGCTGGAGTGTTGATGCATTCTAAATTATCAGACTTGTTGCCTGTTCTAAGTGAGCCATGATCTGCCAAGATGGTGGTTCTCTTTGATTTTCAAAACGAACAACTCTTTCATATCAGCATCTGGTCGTGACTGAAGTGAAAGGAAGAGTTTTCTAACAAAGGTCATGTTTTGCTTTTGATTACCACTTGATTGATTTCCTTTCTTGGTCAAATCAGGACGATTTACGAGTCAAAATTGTTACGTCGGATAGTGTTTGACACCAGAACAGTGGCCTGGTCAAGTGTTTGATGAACATACTGATTATGAAGATCTTCACCCAATTCTTGGACGTGGCAGAGATGTGACGACTTATTGTTCCAAAACTTCACGAGTATCAAGCATCAATTATGACAGATAATTTTTGTAATCAATTAACATTCAATAAACATATTATCAAGAACTTATGTAAAGTTCTTCATAATTATCTGAAATAAAAAAAATATGACAACGATGTGTTGAAATCGGTCTGCCGAGCCCAATATTATAGCCTTTTGTTTGCTCTAAAAAGGAAATGTACCAAATAATTAAAGAATGAAACATGCTATATCAATATCGTGTTCAGATTTGATTTCTCATGGTCAAAAACCCCTACAAAGTGTTTTTGCTCAACATCGTACCCCTTCTCGTAATAAAGTTATTGGAAAATGAAATTTCGACTGGCAGCCATCTTGGATTTTGCCAATATGGCCGCCTCACTGAGCGCTGCCTTTGGCGCCCTAAAAAAATCAATTCAGTAGGTTATAAACTACATTTGCGCCAAATTGCATGCTTGTAGACAATTATGCACAATACCCCCTTAATTAAAGCGGCGTCCACACTATGCTTGGCCAGGCTGGGAATTCCGTGGGAACTCCCATATATGGTAAAGTGGGCGGGGCTACGCGGAGCGGGAGCGAGAGTCTAGCGAGAGGCATTTGGTGGGTGAGCACCCCGCGCACGACACCCAGTTGTCTAGCATACCAGATTGCACCAGTAAAAAGTACCAAATGAGAACAAAACATACCAGATTGAGTAAATATAACATTATTTACTGCCCTACATACCTATAAAAATGTAAATCTATCTCCTCTTGGGTTGCTGAAGGTGTTGAACACTGACGAAGTACGGTACATGGCAGGACATAAATGTAACGCCTTACGACACTATTCATTTTATTTCCGCAAAAAATACCATCTCTATTTAATACCAGATCTAGTGAAAGTTGTACTTTGTACAACAAAAAATACCAAATCTGGTACGTTCGTACCAAAAACGGCAACAGTGGCGCGGGCTGTTCACCTGTCGAGTCACGCCTGTCGCTTATAGTGTGGACCCTCACCCCTCTTACCCCTGTTGGTGGTAGCGAGTGTTCTCAAGTGCTAATAGGTTCCCGGATAGAGAAACTCAATATCCGTCAGGGTTACTTTATTGGACAAAACATACACAGCTCATTACGACAAGGATAACACATAGAATAGGTGTTTGTTTGTGTATGCGTTTGTGTGGATGTTGTATTGTGTGGATGATATAAGTGTTGATGTGTGTGTGTGTGGAACAATGTGTAAAAGGAATGTATAGCAGGACGGGGACGGACAGTAGAAGATAAACGAGAACAAGAAGTTAACAATGAAGACGCGATACAAGACAATGGAATACAATAACAAAATACATAGCTTGTGCTTCCGCACCCGTTTTCTTGGTGTCACTGAGGGGAAGAAGCACGAAGTTTCGAGCGGTGACTGCTACACCCCCTCGTCAGTTCGACTGATTCCGCGATTGCCCACCCATAGTGTGGACACCGCTTAAGGGCCCGGACTATACCCAATAAGATCCCGTTTTCTATGCAAGTCTGTTTACATAATCGCCCTCAGCCAATCACGCGCGGCGTAATTCCCCGCTGGTCAGGCAGTCACACAGGTACTGTCGAAAGGAGAGAAGCACGAGTTCAGATAATGGATTTTCTTAGAAAACATTCACTACAATGGAGTACAGTTCGTCACAAAGTGAAGGCGGATGTTGGCTGAACGCATCGAAATGCCAGACGAGGCCAGAGACTTGGAAGCTACATGTAGTAAAAAGGTAAAGAGATAGTTGTGTGGCTTATACGAGCATGTGGACGACTGAACAGGTTCCGGAACAAGTTGTTGGACCCCCTTGTAAGTGAAAAACACTTACATGATCGGTATCGAGGTTAAATCTGGGTACTCTGATGAGATTGAACTTGTCAAAATTAAATTTAGCTGAAAAGCCACTCCCACTCAAGTACACAAATGGTGTTTTGCCTGCCCAAGTAAAAAAAAAATTATGACATGAGAAGCATCAAGAGGTATGTCCCACAAGTTCACCAGTTCTTCTTTGAGGATACTTTTGCCACACAGCAGCGACTGGTGGAACGTTAGACTGAAAACACAGGAGACATGGGATCTGACCCAGATGACGACTTTCTGGATTTTTAGACTTGATCTTCTTCCTTAATTCACACCCACATAAGCAAGATAACTTCCATGGATTGGTGAGTGTTCCTAATTTGAAATTTTGCTTAACTTAGTTCTACATCTCTTATTACTGATGAATTCTTAAGTTCATATCCAAAATTTCCATAAAATTATTTTTATTAAAAATCACTTAAAATTTGTGATTATGATTAAGATAATACAATTGCTACAAGCAATTTTGCTCATGAAGGAACTTTATTGGGTGGCATTATTTTTAGAATCTTTTAATATTTTGTGCTGGTCGATATAATCGTCAGGCCTATGCAACAGATAGGCTTATTCACGATCTAATTACTTTTTTTTTATTCATGTATATGATCAAAAAGCTCTACCCAATAGAGGAGTAGACAAGTAAACTGCATGATCTCCAACTTCAATCTTCATTTACTCAAAAGTATGGTACTGGCGTATTGGCCCCTCTGCCGCTCGGTGCCTCACTTGTAACCAGGGATACGGTGGCGCTCCAAGCGGCGCGCACGTCATTACTCGCCGGTGGGTATACATATGACGGGCTGATATAAATGGCTTTAATGGGGTATATTCATCCTTACCAGGTGTCACCACCGATCACGTCTTACAGCCCACGAAACTTGAACTATTCTGGAGGAGGTAGGAAGACACCTACCGAAACGGGCGCAAGCCACTCCCGGTGAGGTATGGGAAGTGAGGAGGATGCTGAAGCCCTCCAAAGGCCCTTCCCATGTCCTCACTAACCGTTTCCCTATTGTCTCATCAACACCAGAGAGTAGTTCAGCATACTCTCTAAAGACAGATTATCTCTCTATCCACACTACACCATATTCACACAACATACACACCTTTTCCCAAAATTCAAAATTCATAATGGTGCACCTTCACCCTGCCTCGGAGTCCCCGCCTGGGGGGGGGGGGGGGGTCTTGAGAACTCCTCGAACCTCTTTCTTATCAATTTCTGCAACATTCGCGGTCTTCGTTCTAATTTTCATTCTGTGGAACACCATCTCTCCTCTAAACCTCACCTTCTCTTCCTCACCGAAACACAGTCTGAGGCTACTGACAGCAATCTCTACTCTGTTCCCTCCTACTATCTCTATCCTAAATTTCAATCCAAAGCTGTATGTTGCGCCTACGTGCGCAACATCACTTGCTCTCGTCCCCACGACCTTGACTCTTCAGAATTTTCCACCATCTGGCTAAGACTTCATTGTCATTCTATTACTAAATACATATGTGCTGTTTTTCATAGTTTAACTATGAAAAATTCTTTGACTACTTGAACTCTAAAAGTGGAGCACATCTTGACCCACTCTCCCTTCGCTGAAATCTCCATCTTGGGAGATTTCAATGTTCACCACCAGCTTTGGCTTTCATCCTCTTTCACTGACCAGCCTGGTGAAGAAGCCTACAACTCTGCTCTCCTCAACGACCTAGAGCAGTTGGTTCTGCACCCTACACGTATTCCCGACCGCCTTGGAGACCGGCCCAACATACTAGACCTCTTCCTTACCTTTAACCCTTCTGCTTACTCTGTCAAACTGTTCTTTCCCTTGGGCTCCTCCGATCACAACCTTATTTCTGTATCCTGTCCAATTCCACCTGTACATCCTCTGGACCCACCGAAGAAGCGATGCTTCTGGCATTTTGGGTGGGACGACCTGAGGATGTACTTTTCCGATTTCCCGTGAAATGACTACTGCTTCCAGGATAGAGGCATGTGCCCAGCGTATTACAGAGGTAATTGTCTCTGAAATGGAGGCATACATTCCACGTACTTTCTCTACTAATCATGCTAAAAAGCCTTGGTTTAATCACACTTGTTCTCGTGTTGTCAAAGATAGAGAGGCAGCTCACAAATGGTATCAGAGCCTTTGCACTCTTGCTAACCATGATCTTTATATTTCAGCTCGGAATCGTGCCAAATCTATTCTTCGACTTACCAAAACATTTTTCTTAAATAGAAAATGTCAAATTCTTTCTTTTTCTAATTCTTCCCGTGACTTCCGGCACCTAGCCAAAAATATTTCCTCCAATTTCACTTCTTCATCTTTCCCTCCTCTCCTTAACCCTGACGGCAGCACCGCCGTCTCATCTATCTCTAAGGCTGAACTCCTCTCAAACTTTCTGTAACAACTCCACTCTGAACGATTCTGGGCATATTCCTCCTACTCGTCCCCCCCTCTGACTCCTTTATGCCTGTTATTAAGATTCTTAAGAGTGATGTTTTCTATGCCCTCTCTGGCCTCAACTTTCAGAAGGTTTATGGACCTGATGGAGTGCCTCCTATTGTACTTAAAAACTCTACATCCGTGCTGACACTTTGCCTGGTCAAACTTTTTCGCCTCTGCCTGTCAACATCTATCTTTCCTTCCTGCTGGAAGTATGCCTTCATACAGCCTGTGCCTAAGAAGGGTGACCGATCCAATCCCTCAAACTACCGCCCTATAGCTTTACTTTCCAGCCTATCTAAAGCTTTTGAATCAATCCTTAACCGGTAGATTCAAAAGCACCTATCCACTTCTGACCTTTTATCTGATCGCCAGTATGGGTTCCACAAGGGACGTTCTACTGGCGATTTTCTTACTCTCTTAACTGATTCTTGGTCATCCTCTCTTAGCCGTTTCGGTGAAACTTTCTCAGTTGCGCTGGATATATCGAAAGCTTTCGATAGAGTCTGGCACAAGTCTTTGCTTTCTAAACAGCCCTCTATCGGATTATATCCCTCACTCTGTTCCTTTCTCTCAAGTTTCCTTTCTGGCCGTTCTATCTCTGTTGTGGTAGACGGTCACTGTTCTTCCCCTAAACCTATCAACAGTGGTATTCCACAGGGCTCTGTCCTATCACCCAATCTCTTTCTGTTATTCATCAATGATCTTCTTTCCATAACAAACTGTCCTATCCACTCATACGTTGATGACTCCACTCTGCATCATTCAACTTCTTTCAACAGAAGATCCTCTGAACAGGAATTACAAGACTCCAGACTGGAGGTTGCAGAACGCTTAACCTCAGACCTTGCTATTATTTCCGATGGGGTAAAAGGAACCTTGTGTCTTTCAATACCTCAAAAACCCAGTTTCTCCTCCTATCAATTCGACACAATCTTCCAAACACCTATCCCATTTTCTTCGACAACACCCAGCAGTCACCTTCTTCAACACTAAATATTATCGGTCTATCCCTAGCTCAAAATCTCAACTGGAAACTTCACATGTCCTCTCTTACTAAATCACCTTCCTTGAGGTTGGGCGTTCTGTATCGTCTCCGCCAGTTCTTCTCCCCCACACAGATGCTTTCCATATATAGGGGCCTTGTCCGCCCTCGTATGGAGTATGCATCTCACGTGTGGGGGGGCTCCACTCACACAGCTCTTCGTCTCATCAGCTCTCCTCCTCTTACTGACAGCCTTCTACCTCTTAAATTCCGCCGCCATGCTGCTTCTCTTTCGATCTTCTATCGATATTTTCATGCTGACTGCTCTTCTGAACTTGCTAACTGCATGCCTCCCCCCCTCCCGCTGCACACGACTTTCTACACATGCTTATCCCTAGACTGTCCAAACCCATTATGCAAGAGTTAACCAGCATCTCCTTTCTTTTCTCCCCTTCACTGGTAAAATCTGGAACAGTCTTCCTTCGTCTGTATTTCCTCCTGCCTATGACTTGACCTCTTTCAAGAAGAATGTATCAAGATACCTCTCCACCCGAAATTGACCTATCTTTTGGCTACTCATACCTTTTTATTTTTGTGGGAGCGGCGAGTAGCGGGGGGTTTTTTTGTACTCTTTTTGTTGCCCTTGAGCCACATCCTTTGATGTAAAAAAAGAATATCGTTAATTACTGTCATGATTTCCTCCTTCCAAGAATAGACGAGTGGAATATTCCGTGAAATTCCTATCCCGCGGAAGCATTATTCTTACTTTTCAGCGAGTTAGTGCACAAGAGTGGGCGGGGCTTATTCAAATCATATTCGAGGAATTCCACGGAATATTCCACTCGTCTATTCTTGGAATGAGGAAATCATGACAATTACCTGTTATTCTCGGGGACTTGTAACTATTACACTTTAGTTTAACAAGTGATACTATTGTTGATTAAAATGTTATTGATCATTCTCGTTGTTTTATTTATTGGTAAACGAGAGAAAATATATGACCGTTGCAAGGTTCTCCTCATTAAAAATCTTTCTTGCATGAAGGCCCTGCAAAATCAAGCAGAATTGGATTTTTCAAAATTTCTTTCATATTACAATATTTGCCGAGTACTGGGTGTATCAGTCTCGCCTTCGACGAAATTTACCAGAAACATTAGGTGGTCGAGCATCTCGACAGATCCATTGTTTGATCTCCGTGAGGGACAATGGCTTCCGCTTCCAGTGTTACACTCCGCCCTCAACCTCTGGCCTTAACGTCATCACCTTTGACCTGCCCACCCTCCTGGTAGCGGCAGGCGTCCACCCAAGGTCTTGGTTCACACCAAACAACAACCGGCAGCCAATTGAGCGCGGAGAGTGACATTCTGAAAGCGGAAGTCAGGAACCCCACGGAGACACAAACACCTGGCACCTAGGTGGGGGGCGGTGTCGCCTTAATGTTTTTTTTTTTATAATTTCGTCGAAAGCGAGACTGATACACCCTAAGCAGATACTCAGCAAATAGTGTATTATAAATATATCTTTTCTTAAGTCAGTTCTGCTTGATTTGCAGGCCTTTCGTGCAAAAATGATTTTTAATGAGAACATTGCAACGGTCATTTATTTTCCCTCGTTTACCAATACATAAAACAACGAGAATGATCAACTACATTTTTACCAACAATAGTATCACTTATTGTATTGAAGTGTGATTGTTACAAGTCCCAGAGAAACACAGGTAATTTACCATAATTTACAAAATAGTTCAAGCTTCGAGGGCACAAAGACGTGATCGGTGGTGACACCCGCTGCCTGGCAGCTCTGAATATACCCCATTTTCGGAAGAAAAGGCCTAAGCTATCATTTATCTGTTTATAAAGAACAAAAAAAGGCTAGAAATTTATTTTTAATCATAGTTTATAAAAAAATTGAATTTACACTTATTAGACACCTCAGTAAGCCAGTCACATCACCACCACCACCACCAATCACCAGTCAGCATGTAAACCACCTCAGCCAGTCAGCAAGTCAAACCGTAACCACCCCACCACCCAGTGGGTCAGTCCCACCGCCACCACCACCATTCAGCCAGTCAACCATCACCACCAGTCAGCCATCGCCGCCGCTACCAGTCAGCCATCACCACCACCAATTAGCCATCACCACCACCACCACCAGTGGTTATTTAAACTTATAAGGAACATTATCTCTTCGCATTGCTTTATTAAATTATAACATGTTTTAGACTATCTACACAACTATAGCCTCTCCGACTTGATATAATAGGCTATACTTGTGTTACCGGTTAAAAGTGCTTATAAAAAGAACATTATCTCCTCGTTCTGCTTTATCAAAAATCCAGTAGCATTACAAGGCTATCTACACAGGTGTAGCCTCTCCTATTTGCTATAATAGGCTACATTCGTGTTACAGCATACAAATGACTATGAACTGAGTAATTTTTGCTAATAGTTTTAAAGAAAGATCCAAACCACAGTCGGAGGCCATGTATCGAGTGGAGAGTTAGGTATAAGCTGTCACTGACCAGCGGCACTCATGTGCATCTGCCAATGTAGAGCGACATTCATGTGCATCATGTACTCACTTATTTCCTTTAGAATATTAATATGCTTTCCCAATCAGCGCATCGCAATATAAATGACAGTAAAATAGCAATACACATTGTAACAAACAACATAAGTGTCAACATTCGTCTGAACATTGGTGTGCTAGGTTCCAGCACATACAGATGTCAGCACAAGTTACGCGCGCGCCGCCGGTTTCTCATAAGGCACAGCGCGAATGTCCCTCTTTACTATCGATACAGAAGGAAATCGTAGCGGTACAGCCTTAATTTTTTTCTGAGGCCCAGTAAATAGTCCAGCCTTTGCCGAGTCCCTTATTCTTTACTTTAAAGCCCTATGCGTGACGGAAAAAATCCCGGGAAGTAGAGACAGTGGGTGAGTGGTTACCATAACGACGCGGCATCCAGGAGGACGTGGGTTAGCGTCCCGCCCGGGGCCACATGTTGCAATTTATCAGTCACCGTTGAGTGGCCTAAGACTACCCATATGCTGCCAAGAAGACCACCTATCAGTCCGGACCAACCACCCAGACAAGATTCTCTCTCTAAAAGAAAATCAAAGATGAGCACAGGGGGTGGAGGGGAAGCATGAGCCAAGCAAGATGGCGCCATAATGGGTTGGGGCCCCACCAAGAAAGCCTACCTGCGCCATAGGCCTTAACAAAACAAACAAAAAAAAGTCCACCCCAGATTTTCCACCGCACCCCACTTCTCTCTCTCTCTCTCTCTCTCTCTCTCTCTCTCTCTCTCTCTCTCTCTCTCTCTCTCTCTCTCTCTCTCCTGTGTCGTGTGAAACTAAATACTGTACCATGTGTTTAGAACTTGGGAATCAAAACCGTGTCAAACTACCAGCAATGCATTGATGCAGCCAATAAAGCGAACAAAATGTTTGGCTTCATTGAATTATACTTCTCATCAACAATAAAGATGAAATACGGCGACAGTGCTATTATTTAGTTACACCTCACTTAAATATGCGAAGGACCTTGCTATAATAGGTGCTCAGCGTAAGGCAACACGTTTAGTAATACCCTTACACAACAAACCTTACGATAATGGGATCTCATTTCTTATCATTTTTCACTTCAGAAGCGTCGTCTTCAAGGGAAACTGATCAAATGTTTCAGAATACTTATTGACTACGAATGTGGCCAAATTGTTGATGACCGATAGCACGTCCTGAACAAAAAATAACTTCAAAAGTCAAACTTCACAATTTTTTTGTCACCAACATTGTACCACAAAAATAAAATAAACTCTTACCTTCCGTTGTTCAGGGAAATGTGACTGGTTCATTTAAAAACAAACTCAACAGTGATGAAGAGAGAGAGAGAGAGAGAGAGAGAGAGAGAGAGAGAGAGAGAGAGAGAGAGAGAGAGAGAGAGAGAGAGAGAATGTCTAGATCTTTAGTTAGATTTAGAGAGACATTCATACCACATAGAATACTTGGTCTGTCCTAAACCAAAGTAAAGTTACATCAAATGAAATGGCGACCAAGACTTTAAATTTCTACTTTTGTACTATTACGAAGCAAGGGGCGATCGAGCTTGAATTTTAAATGGATCTGTCGTGTTGCACTGGACTAATGAAGATGGGGGTTATTCTATTATCGTGGTACAATGTTGTTGAAGGAAGATTTGGTGCAGTCTGAATCTTCTCATTCGAGACATGTCATCGATCGTAAACAAGATACATCGATCAATCGATAGAGAGAGAGAGAGAGAGAGAGAGAGAGAGAGAGAGAGAGAGAGAGAGAGAGAGAGAGAGAGAGAGAGAGATATTTGCATAAATATCTTGACCACACAGCTCCTACGGTCCAGACTAGTTGGTCTCTCAGTGACATATATATATATATATATATATATATATATATATATATATATATATATATATATATATATATATATATATATATATATATATATATATATATATATATATATATATATATATATATATATATATATATATATATATATATATATATATATATAAGCGGATCGTTTCATGAAGTTCGACAAAGCGTCTATGTTTCTTCTTAAGGCTTCAGTCCTTTTTGTCTTGATTACATTTAATAAGGTCAAGAGTCATGTGTAACAATGTAAGCAACACTAAGCAGCACCACCCCCACCAGCACTGCTCGAACCAACACCACCAGCACAACAGCAAATACAAGACCAAGAACATATAAGAGTAACTACAGAAACAACTTATCCTACCTCCACTACTACTATAACTGCACTTACTACTACTACTACTACTACTACTACTACAACTAATTATAATTGTAATAATAATGATGATGATAGTAATAATCATCGTCATCATCATTTCATTTACTGTCCGTTTTCACTCTTCCTGAGCGGTTGGACGCAGTAATAATAATAATAATAATAATAATAATAATAATAATAATAATAATAATAATAAAAGATGATAACTTTAAGATTAATGAAAACAAGAATTTACCTGCTAATTCCACCAGTACAAATGTTACTATTTATATTATTACTAGAAAAATACTGCTTTTGTTGATGCTCCTGCTGGTGCTACTACTACTACTACTACTACTACTACTACTACTATTACTACTTCTACCCTTCTACTACTACTACTACTCCTACTACTGTTACTGCAACTGCTTCTCCTACTACTACTACTTCAACTACTACTACTACTACTACTACTAATACTAATACTAATACTAATACTACTACAACTTCTACTAATACTATCATAGTGCTGCTGTTGCCACTACTACTACTATTACTACTACAAATAATGCTGCTGCTATAACCACTGCTATTATCACTTTGCTGCTTTGCTGGTGGTGGTGGTGATGCTACTACTGTGTCTTTCATTACTCCTGCTGCCAACGCAGTAAAAATAAACCTCTAATAACCGGACTGACGTTCTTGGCATAACTCTGCACACACACACACACACACACACACACACACACACACACGCACGAACAACGCTCACCGCTGTTCAGTCCGTTAAGCGCTGTGCTGCCAGGCTTCACGGCATGACAAGCAGAGGTTCAAGCCCCGCTCAGGTCGGCATTTTTCCGCTGACAGGGAGTGGTTAGTCTCCCCTTGGTTTACATAGATTTATATAGAAATTCAGACCACATAGACCCTATGGTCTATACTAGATTATATGTCCTTAAAACTTTTAAGTTATTCTGCATTTCATCAGGTAGCTCCAAAACTTTCCATTTCTACTTAAGTAAATATTAAGTTGAAGGAAGTGTCGGTCGAGCTTGTTTTTAAAGAAGTCAATCATGTTGTACTGGACCACTGAAGGTGAAAGCTTATTTCATTCCCACACTACAACGCTGGTGAAGAAAAATTTGGTGGTGTGAATTTACTTGTTTACATTTAAGGTTTGTGCCATTATTTCTTGTCCGCAAAGTGTCATCGATTATAAACAATTTTAATTTGTCCACATTCCATCTGTTTTCCTCGGAGGTGACGTTTCTCAAGAGAGAAAAAATTAAGTGTTGAGAGCCTTTCGTCGTAAGGTTTGTTGCGCAAGGAAGAGATCCTTTTTGTTGCTCGACGTTGAACACTTAGATAGGAGCATCACTTATATAGGATCATAGGAGCAGTGTTATGCGGGCTTTTTTTTTCATTATTGATTTTTGTTCCCTTAAGCTGTTTACTGTAAAAAAAAAAAGGACACTTTTTGACATAGGGATGGAATTCGACGCCACATGGCGCTACAGACACCATCTAATATATATATATATATATATATATATATATATATATATATATATATATATATATATATATATATATATATATATATATATATACCCACTCTCTTCCTGTTATTCATCAATGATCTTTCCATAACAAACTGTCCTGTCCACTCGTTCGCCGACGACTCCACTCTGCATTATTCAACTTCTTTCAATAGAAGACCATCACAACAGGAAGTACACGACTCCAGACTGGAGGCTGCAGAACGCTTAACCTCAGATCTTGCTATCATTTCCGATTGGGGCAGAAGGAACCTTGTGTCCTTCAGTGCCTCAAAAACTCAATTTCTCCACCTATCAACTCGACACAGTCTTCCAAACACCTATTCCCTATTCTTCGACAACACTCAGCTGTCACCTTCTTCAACACTAAACATCCTCGGTCTATCCTTAACTCAAAATCTCAACTGGAAACTTCATAATTATCTCCTCTCTCGCTAAATCAGCTTCCTCGAGGTTGGGCGTTCTGTATCATCTCCGCCAGTTCTTCTCCCCCGTGCAGTTGCTATCCATATACAGGGGCCTTGTCTTGCCCTCGTATGGAGTATGCATCTCACATGTGGGGGGGCTCCACCCACACAGTTCTTCTGGACAGAGTGGAGGCTAAGGCTCTTCGTCTCATCAGCTCTCCTCCTCGTACTGATAGTTTTCTACCTCTTAAATTCTGCCGCGATGTTGCCACTCTTTCTATCTTCTATCGATATTTCCACGCTGACTGCTCTTCTGAATTTGCTAACTGCATGCCTCACCCCCTCCCGCGGCCCCGCTGCACACGACTTTCTACTCATGCTCATCCCTATACTGTGCAAACCCTTTATGCAAGAGTTAACCAGCATCTTCACTCTTTCATCCCTCACTCTGGTAAACTCTGGAACAATCTTCCTTCATCTGTATTTCCTCCTGCCTACGACTTGAACTCTTTCAAGAGGAGGGTATCAGGACGCCTCTCCTTCCGAATCTGACCTTGCTTTTGGCCACCTCTTCTGATTCTTTTTTTAGGAGCAGCGATTAGCGGGGGGTGTTTTTTATTAGTTTTTTTTTTTTTTTGTTCCCTTGAGCTGCCTCCGTTGTTGTAAAAAAAAATGTATATATATATATATATATATATATATATATATATATATATATATATATATATATATATATATATATATATATATATATATATATATATATATATATATATATATATATATATATATATATATATATATATATATATATATATATATATATATATATATATATATATATATATATATATATATATATATATATATATATATATATATATATATATATATATATATATATATATATATATATATATATATATATATATATATATATATATATATATATATATATATATATATATATATATATATATATATATATGCAAGAAAAATTATAATCGGTGCAGGATAAAAAAAAATGAGTCCAGAGTGGACGGACTCAAATAGAACTTATATAAATTGTGAGCAATGGCACAAAATTATTCAGGAACCGGTGTGGCGTCGAATTCCGTCCCAGTGTCAAGAAATGCCCCAAAATGAACAGCGCATGCGCGGGTCCATTTCATTCACTGCACTCTTTTAATAGCTTATAATAAGCTTAGATGGCGATTAGCAACATGGCGGCAATACATCATGCTAATTTTCATGAAAAAATGGCCACATTCCATGCTGCCATGGATCCCATAGCTCAGCTACTACTGAATGGAGAGTATCCCATAAACCTGACCTTGAATCTCTGAGGAGACGGAAGGACAATCATAAGATCACTTATAAGAACCTATTATAAGCTATTAAAAGACAGTGCAGTGAATGAAATGGACAAAATAGCACAACCCGCGCATGCGCAATTCAATTTGGGACACTTCTCGACAAATTAAGGGACGAAATTCGACGCCACACCGGAATAGTGATATACTTCGCCGGTTCTTCAGGCGTTGATTGACAAACGCAAATGTTTTCTTGGTTGGTGGCAAATGAAATCCAGATGTAGTTCGATCGTTGTTGGCTCACTCTTTATGCCATCGGTCTACAGGTCGGCACAGAATTGGGTGTGTAATGGTGACTCGTGGGTCGAAGGCTCTGTGCCAGCCCTATATGGAGTTGTTGGAGCGAGGCTAGTCTTGTAGAACTCTTTCATTGACATTTCAAAGTGGTGACAACTTGGAAAGTTAACAAACAATGAAGGAATACGAAACATGAATTGATATAAAATTTGATGAATAAAAATGCACCTATCAGTTGCGTCTGTTAGGCATGTCGTCCTTTAATCATGTGTGTAAGGCGGGGTTCCCACTATTCCGTTTTCACGGATCCGTCGACCGTCAGTGACGTCATTAACGGTGGTTAATGCTGTCCATATGTTTGTCAACAAATGAGGAGCGACGGATTGACGGAGTGCATCATCCGTGCCGAGCGGCCGCTGTTTCGCTGACGTCATTTTGACGTCAGCCATTCATAACACCATGCAGTCGTATTATGAATATATATATATATATATATATATATATATATATATATATATATATATATATATATATATATATATATATATATATATATATATATATATATATATATATATATATATATATATATATATATATATATATATAGGACATAAATAGATAACGTACAGACTAACTGTGAGACAGATCGACATGCGCAGGTCATCGCTAGATCTGTAAACAATGGGGGTTTCCCCGGGCCAAGCGACAGGGCTCAAGTTAGTTTCGATGGACTATAAAACAAGGGGACGAAACTCGACGCCACGACATCCGTAGGCAAAATGTACCCACTCTGCAAGATTTCTTTTTCACGTTTGCCTTCAACAGGAAATCCTTAATTATTTTACTTACCTTTATCATATGACAATACATTAGTTTAACCTCAACTCAAACAAGGCAATGCAATTTCTTTGTCTACTCTGTCTGTCTGTCTCTGTCTCCTGCTGAAGTGCATATGATATAATAGGTAACCATGACGGTAACGACATTCCTTCCTTGATAAACGATAACCTCACCACGACCACGGCTACGGTCTCATGCTAATGGTGATGGGGGTGAGGTGTCGTTATGATTTACATAGATTTACATTTCAACTCTAGTTAATATTAAGTTCAAGGAAGTGACGGTCGAGCTTGTTTTTAAAGGAGTCAATCGTGTTACACTGGACCACTGAAGGTGGGAGCTTATTCCATTCTCTCACCACAACGTTGGTGAAGAAAAATTTGGTGCAGTCTGAATTTACTTGTCTACATTTGAGTTTTATGCCATTGTTCCTCGTTTGCAAAGTGTCATCGATCATAAACAATTTTGATCTGTCTACATTCGTCGTGGTGGGGTGTGAAGATCGTGATGGTTGTAATGGTGGCGATGTTAATGGAGTGGGGGTAGTGAAAGAGAGCAGACTAAAGGTCGTCAGTGATCTGTCGTGCCTTTATAAGGGTGGCCAATATTAACTGTGGTGATGGTGATGAGTGATTGATTGATGGCTTAATTATTGTTGCAAAATACACAACAGAGGAGAAAGGAAGAACATACCATCCCGACCCCCAGACAATACATGATGTGATTTGCAGTAATGCAAGAAACGTGTACAATATTCACATCACTGTGCAGTGGAGGAAATGATATATTCGTAATATGATAATAGGAAACAGGAAAATAAAGGAAAAAAGTGCATTAAAATAATAAAGTTAATAATAAGTAACTTCCTAGATTGGTAAATGATTGACTGACAGAGGTGAAACACACCGCCTCGACCCCCAGGTAATGCAAATTTACAACTCATGACATATATACGTAGGTAGCACATGATGACTTAGCGGTGATGATAATACTGAAACATCTAACAAATAACAACGGCAACAAAGGTACTACCATCAACCCCACAATCACCATTAATACCTAACAACAAAAGCAAACAAAAAACAACTAAAATAAAATGGAGTTCTGAGTGTTTTATTATTTCAGGAATGGTGGCAATGATAGGTGATTATTACTGGTGCTAGTTAATAATAATAACACTGACTGACGTGACACAGATGTATATGAAAAGAATACACAAAGAAGTCCTTAACATGATAATGATAGTAACGACTATGATAACGACGATATCAGTGATTTATGCATAACCAAATAACACAACTCAAATTATAATAACAATGATAATGACAACACACATAATGACAATGATCAACAATAGCAAACAGACCACACTTACCGTCACCATAACATCACCGCCACCACAACATCAAAAACTCTCCCTTACCCCACCACTACCGCCCCCAACAAGGCCATTACCACCACATCAGTACACACACACGTAACAACTTGTTCAGCCACCAAAACGACGTAAACGTTTACGAAAATTGCCATTGGTCCATTATTACTACTACCATCATTTTTCACTCGATGCAAGGAGGGGGAAGAGGTTGGGGAGAAGACGTACATTTTTTCAGTAGTTTTTCCATTCTCTTTCTTTTTCCAAGCACGCTTGTTCTTCTCTCCTATTACGTCAACGATTAAGTACAAGAGAACGAACAGTTCAGAAAGGAAGAGAAAGCAATAAACAGGATAACGAAAATATCAATGGAAGATCATTAAGAGGAAAATGGCAACCGAGATTTTGTGTAACTATATAGAGGGGGGTGTAGCAGAGAAGAAGAAAAAAAAGCGAGGAAGAGATGGTACGAGAGATAATAGGAAGAGAAAAAGGAAGGGAAAAAGAGAGGGGTTGATGGAATAACTATATGGAAGAAAACTACTTGAGAGAGAGAGAGAGAGAGAGAGAGAGAGAGAGAGAGAGAGAGAGAGAGAGAGAGAGAGAGAGAGAGAGAGAGATGGAAGGGTAAGCGAATACTCTCAAGTTGATGAGATGAGAGTAATTGGCGAGAGAGAGAGAGAGAGAGAGAGAGAGAGAGAGAGAGAGAGAGAGAGAGAGAGAGAGATTTACAGGTGATAGGAAAATGTGTTGGAGGAGGATGGAAAAAAAAAATCCGAAAAAAGGTTGTGAGAGAGAGAGAGAGAGAGAGAGAGAGGGCGTCACTTGCTCACCAGCTAGTGGACGGAGACAACGCGCGGAGGCAACTGAAGCTCAGCGTGTTCAGTTGCGCCGTTTTCTCTCTCTCTCTCTCTCTCTCTCTCTCTCTCTCTCTCTCTCTCTCTCTCCAACTTTTCTTTTCCTCCCGTCTAGCCTACCCTCTCTTATCAATATTTTCCTTTCATGCCTTTCTTTCCTTATTGTAATTAATGAGAGGCTAAAAACTGCCAACATTAATCATTTAGTTTTTTACGGTAAGGGAAGCAGCTCAAGGCAAAAAAAATAGTTGACACAAAGCCCGCTAATTACTGCCGCTGTAAAAAGAAAAAAAGTCTAGATGAATAACTTAGCCATCTTTGCGATAGATTTTCACATGAAAATAAAAAAAATAACTAGAATAGAAATTAAATTGATAAATCAACAAATTGATATATAAATTTAGTTAAATCGTTTTTTTTATAGTCAAGTGTAGAAGTTTGTTTATAGTTCCGCGCGGCATGCACCACCTCCCTCCCTTGGGGTATATCCCCACCGAAATACCGGAAAAAACAAATAAAAAAAAATTTATATACATATATATATATATATATATATATATATATATATATATATATATATATATATATATATATATATATATATATATATAATGCTGACGTTGGTCGTCGCCAAACATCACCACATACCAGTCCAGTGCCTGCACCGCTGTCAATATTACCACCCCGCTTCCTCCACCTGTGCACCACCATCACTACCAAGGAGACTCCTTGATCACCCCCAGCAACACAAACACAACAGTTAACAATACCAACACTACCAATGCCCCAAAATATATTTGTCGTCGTTTACTGGTCTCCTGCTATTGCTGGTATTACAATATTGTTACCATACCCACCACCATGACAACATAAAACCAACACCCAATATACCACTTATTTCACTACTACTGCCACTACTACTACTAGCTACTACTACTACTACTACTACTACTACTACTACTGCTGCTGCTGCTGCTGCTACTACAACTACTACTGCTACTACTACTACTACTATTACTACTACTACTAGTAGTACTTCTACTGTTACTACTACTTTAAATACATTTTAACTACTACATAAATGATACCTCCACCCATGTTTATTTTCCCGACACATAATCATGGAGGGCTCCATAGCTTGGAGGTCATTAGCCCCAGCTCTGTTCGCTAATGACTGTGGCATCCAACCATATCACTAATACTACCTGACACTAAATCACCCATCATCTATTACGTCTAGACCCCCCTTTCCTTCTCCACCCAAGTCACTCCCGACCCACCCTAATGTCACTCTCCACCACTGTGGCTTCATAGTCCATATTGGAGATGTTGGTGGCTCTTGGGCCAGAGTGTCTGGTGCCCCTGAGACATAGGATGGCCGACCTGAGCAGGGAGAACGAGAGGCGACACCTCATCCAGGCGATAACGTGACTCCTTGGCTGATGCTCCTTTTCTGAGATTAGTTCCGCGAGGCGTGCGTAGAAGCATTGGGCCCTGGGACCCATCCCGCCGGATGTGGTGAAGACGAGGGGGGTGAAGCTGCCCTGATCCACATGTTGGATTCTTTCACCGTATGCCCTTGTCTTCTCCTGCTCGTTCCTGTAGTGGGCGGCTTGCAGGGGCAGCTCACGGTGACAGGCAGCCATCGGGTCGAATATGCGGATGTCCATGAACGCCCGCTGTCCGCGCACCCAGAATCCGCGGGCACTTACATCAACCCGTGCCTCCTGTGAGGTATTGGCCGTCCTGTATCGAAGGTGTTCGCCGTCCAGGGGAAGCAGTGCCGGCTCGGTAGTACTACTACTACTACTACTGTTACAACTACTATTACTACTACTACTACTACTACTACTATTACTACTACTACTACTACTTCTACTGCTACTACTCACAATAATAATAAAAAAAATAATTGTAATAATAATAATAATAATAATAATAATAATAATAATAATAATAATAATAAAAATAATAAGAATAATTATAAGAAGAAGAAGAAGAAGAACAACAACAACAACAATAACAACAATATCATTATTGCCACTACTGCTACTGCTATCATTACAACTAATGGTCAATTATGGTTGCTGCTGCAACTACTTATATTGCTATTACGACAACTATTCCTACCAACAAAACAAAACCTAATAACACAATCCAGGCTAAGAAAAGAATAATACATTAATCACCACCACCACAACAACATGCTAACAAAGAAGGCCTCTCTCTCTCTCTCTCTCTCTCTCTCTCTCTCTCTCTCTCTCTCAGTGGTGGATCCAGCTCCAGGTGAAGGGGGCTGATATACAAGATGGGCGCCATACTATACCATATTTTCTATATATATATATATATATATATATATATATATATATATATATATATATATATATACTACCACTACTACTAATATATATATATATATATATATATATATATATATATATATATATATATATATATATATATATATATATATATATATATATATATATATATATATATATATATATATATATATATATATATATATATATATATATATATATATATCATAGCTGGGCACGATAACAGAAAACCTTATTCCCGATAACCGATAACTGATAATGGAAAACCTTATCGGCGATAACCGATATTCGTTAACTGGAAACATAAATATAGGCGATAACCGATAACCGATACCTGATATTAATCCACAATTCCGATAGCGATAAGTCCGATAGGCGAAAATGATACTATATTATTTCCAATAAAAAAACATAGATGAATTCAAATTTTCATTACTTGTATTTTAGAAAACTTACAAAACCTGAAAACCACAAGTTGACACGTACCTATGGACGGTAATACTAGAAACGCCTGAACCGTGTTGTGTTATTTGGCGTCCCCACCGTCAAATGTTGGCGCTTTTGTTTACAAACACTGGTCTCTCGTGAACTGTGCATGCTCAGACCAGCAAGCGTAGACCTGTACAGTCTCACAAAGCTTTTTAACCATAATTAAGAGTTGCTGGGAGGCTGAATCAGACATACAGTACCACTTCCACCATCCCCGCTGTTTCTAGAACGACACTGTGCGAGTTGTATTTATATGTACAGAGTGCCGTTTTAGAAACAGCGAGGATGGTGGTACTGTATGTCTTAATGTGTTAAAAAGCTTTGTGAGACTCTATAGGGCTACACTTACTGGTCTGAACATGCGTAGTTCACGAGAGACCAGTATTTGTAAACAAAAGCGCCAACATTTGACGATGGGACACCAAATAACACAACACCGGGTGCCTTCAATACCATGGCATGCTCACAAACGAATATGGAATATCAAATTTGAGGCAGTGAATAATAATTTTGGGGGGCAGATATACTGATTTTTGAGTCTTACATAAAAAAAAATAACCTAGTGTTTTAATGGTGATGATCAAAGTATGAAATCTCTTCACCGAAGATATTTCATGCCCCGAAGTTTTTTCATACAACACCGGGCGCCCGGGCACGTGTAGGGAGGAGACAACGTTTTTTTTCTGAGTCGGAAAAAAGTAGCGATTATCGCCAGTTTGGTTACAAAAGTAACGAAGATACCGATATATATTTAAATAAGTAGCGGATGGCCGATAATATATATATATATATATATATATATATATATATATATATATATATATATATATATATATATATATATATATATATATATATATATATATATATATATATATATATATATATATATATATATATATATATATATATATATATATATATATATATATATATATATATATATATATATATATATATATATATATATATATATATATATATATATATATATATATATATATATATATATATATATATATATATATATATATATATATATATATATATATATATATATATATATATATATATATACTAATAGTTGTAGTTGTAGTATTGTTATTATTATCATTTTAATTAGGATAGCTAGTCGTAGTGTTCACAAGAAGGATACCCTCCCCGATCTCAGTTAATCTTTGAAAAGGCGCAATTTAGGTCATAGGGGCCTGCCCCTGGATCTCTCTGTATATATATATATATATATATATATATATATATATATATATATATATATATATATATATATATAGAGAGAGAGAGAGAGAGAGAGTATATATATATATATATATATATATATATATATATATATATATATATATATATATATATATATATATATATATATATTTATAAACTAGTACACGCATGTGTAAAACATACTAGTATGGCATGGTGTTTCAGGAGCTAAAGGTAACTTCTTCCTTGAGTTCACCTATTAAAGCTTACCCTACAGTCTATATACCAGGGGTGGCCAAACTTGCTTAATGTAAGAGCCACAAATGATAAAGTTCAGATGTTTGAGAGCCGCAGGACATGAACGAAATTTACACATAAGTTATTATTGTTACATCCACATTTTGTTAAAAGTTTTTTTTTTATATAAATTTTAAGAAATGCATATTAAATGCTTTGGCAGAGGCTTCAGCAGGGCCACCAGATGATAGGTCAGCTCAATGAAGGACCCAATTCCCGTCGCCCTGCGAGTCATTCTAGAATAATCGAATTCTGTAGTCTAGAATCTTCCACGAGCCGCATATTAAAGGTCTAAACTTCTAAAGCCTCGTCCACACTGTGCCGACTCTGGGCCACGACAACTTAAAGCCCCGTTCACACTGTGCCGACTCTGGGCCACGATTACTCACGACTCTAGGGTACACGAGGTCTTGGGTGTTGATGTTAAAGGGTCGGGCATGTTTTGAAAAAGGTCTTGAGACTGTTGCTGAATGCTGCGCCGACGTCGTGACGAGAGTCTGGAGTCGTGAGGGTTAGCACGACATGCTGGCAACTAGTTGGCCGAATGTCCCAGACAGTCGGCAAGACACCAAGACCCCAATAACCCCCCCCCCCCCTTCTTGGAGCGTAGGAACCAACTTGACAAATGGAAAAGTCGCTGGGTTGTCGTGGCCCGAGTCGGCACAGTATGAACGGGGCTTAAGGGCCGCTTTCACAGTCGTTTTGTTTGTTTTGATCGTTACCAATGGCGACAATCGCAGCTTTAGAATTTCCACTTAAAACTGGTCGATGGGGTAGTGGCGGCTGCCGGGTTAGCCTAAAGCCCCAAATACACTGCCGAATTTTGGCCACGAACTTGTCGCCGAGTCAGTTCGTGAAAAAATTCGGCGACCGGTTTGCCGACATGACCAAGATTCTTATAGACATGTCGGCGAATGTTCAAGACAATTCGGGGGTAATTCGGAGGCATGTCGCCGACTATTCGACGTCCATGTCGCCGAGTTCAAAATCTGAAATTTTAACGTTTTTTTTTTTTTTTTGTCGCGGGATAATTGGCGACAAGTCTCCGCATTGTCTTCGTATGTCCCCGAAGTGTCGGCGACATGTCGGGGACAATTCTCCGACAGTGCCAATATTTCTGACAGCTGATCATCTGATGCCCATGTGGCATATAAAAGCACGGGAATCCGGGGTGCAATACACTTCTTCACCGGCAGCTGAAGAGCCCACCTCGTCTCTCGCAACTCGACCCTCTGCGGAACCCAAAAGCTATGGTAGACCCCAAGAATATCCGCGCCTACCTCTTGGACTACTACAACACCCGGGGAGCGGTGGCCTGGCAGGACAGAACTGTGGGCGAGTAAATACCGTGGGTGATAATATGTGTGGTAATATGTATGATAGTATGTGTAATAAAATGTATAAATGTGACTTGTTTTTGTTTTGCCCTCCTACAAATATTATAAAATGAATGATTTTTTTTTTTTTTTTTTTTTTTTTACGTCGTTGCCTGTTGCGCCGGCAGGCATCTTCCTGGTGGGGCCTGATGGTCGGCCCAAGGCTTCTTCCAGGTGGGGCCTGATGGTCGGCCCAGCCCGTTCTGGCGCAGGCGAGTGTTTATAGTGGCGCGTTCTTGATTCGCTTGGACGGCTTCCTCTAGAGTCCGGGTTGATGGGTGGTCTTCAGGACAGCATGTGGATAGTTTTAAGCCACTCGACGGTGACTGAAAAATCCGAGTGGTAGCGTGGGGATTCGAACCCGCGTCGTCCATCACGCGGTGAATGTGGGCCCAGTACGCTATCAGTTCGGCCACCGCCTACCCATGCTATGAAATGTTTACGTAATATTAATAAACAAACCAGTAATTAACTGAAAGAAGAAATAAATTTAAATAACTAAAAAATACAGCAAATGTTAAATAATGGCAGAATAATGATATTAAGAAATAAATAAAGTAATAAATAGTAAATAAATTATGAAATAAATGAAAATGTTAGTTTCATACCTATTTTATAAATTCATGATTCTTCTTGTTTTTCATATTTTCTTGTTTACTATTTATTATTATAGTATTATTTTGTTCCGTATGTATATATATATATATATATATATATATATATATATATATATATATATATATATATATATATATAGAGAGAGAGAGAGAGAGAGAGAGAGAGAGAGACCCCCGTGTACACCTCCCACCGCGACCCGATTGCCGTGTCGTGATTAATTCGCCAAATGTTCGCCAAATATTCGGGGACATGTCCCCGAATAGTCTTGGCCATTCGGCGACATGTACCCGAATAGTCGGCGACATGTCGGCGACAAATTTGCCAACAAAATAAAAATTTTAACGGTCAAAATTCGGCGACAATTCGCCGAACACCGCGAATTGGACGCCGAATTGTCTGGGACATGTCGGCGACATTTCGGCGATAATTCGGCTTCCATTTTGCATTCGTGCACATTCGCCGAACGGCCGCGAATTTTTCATGCAACATGAAACTTTCGTGGCGGTCGTGACCAACTGTCAAAAGTCGCGCGGTGGACGCAGACATGTCCCCGAACGATCAAGAACAGGCAAGAAAGATGCCGAACTTGTCCACGACACAGGATGACTAGCATATTCGCGCACATTCGTAAACCAAAATTCGGCAGTGTATTTGGGGCTTAAGCCCCAATGTGCATGAATGCAAAATGGACGCCGAATTGTTGCTGAAATGTCGCCGACATGTCGCAGACAATTCGGCGTCCGATTCGTGGTGTTCGGCGAATTGTCGCCGAATTTTGACCGTTGAAATTTTAATTTTATTGGCAAATTTGTCGCCGACATGTCGCCGACTATTCGGAGACATGTCTCCGACATGTCGTCGAATGGCCAAGACTATTCGGGGACATGTCCCCGAATATTCGGCGAATTAATCACGACACGGCAAACGGGTCGCGGTGTGGGGTGTACACGGAGGTCTGTCTATCTATCTTTCTATCTGTCTACCTATCTATCTATCTATCTATTTATGTATTAGCTCTCTCTCTCTCTCTATATATATATATATATATATATATATATATATATATATATATATATATATATATATATATACGGAATAAAATAATACTATAATAATAAATAGTAAACAAGAAAATATGAAAAACAAGAAGAATCATGAATATATAAAATAGGTATGGAACTAACATTTTCATTTATTTCATAATTAATTTACTATTTATTACTTTATTTATTTCTTAATATCATTAGTCTGCCATTATTTAACCTTTGTTTCATTTTCAGTTATTTAGATTTATTTCTTCTTTCAGTTACTGGTTTGTTTATTAATATTACGTAAACATTCATTCATTCTAAAATATTTGTTGGAGAGCAAAACAAAAACAAGTCACATTTATACATTTTATTACACATACTATCATACAAATTACCACACATATTACCGCATATGGTATTTACTCGCCCACAGTTTTGTCTTGTCAGGCCACTGCTCCCCGGGTGTTGTAGTAGTCCATGAGGTAGGCGCGGATTCCCGTGCTTTTATATGCCACATGGGCATCAGATGATCAGCTGTCAGAAATCTTGGCACTGTCGGAGAATTGTCCCCGACATGTCGTCGACACTTCGGGGACATGCGAAGACAATTCGGAGACTTATCGCCAGTTATTCCGCGACAAAAAAACCGTTAAAATTTCAGATTTTGAGCTCGGCGACATGGACGCCAAATAGTCGGCGACATGTCTCCGAATTGTCCCCGAATTGTCTTGAGCATTCGCCGACATGTCGCCGAATGGTCACGAACTGTAAGAATCTTGGTCATGTCGGCGAACCGGTCGTCGAATTTTTTCACGAACTGATTCGGCGTCAAGTTCGTGGCCAAAATTCGGCAGTGTATTTGGGGCTTTAACCCCGCACCTTACCACACACTCTCAACAACTCTCGCTTCCTCTGCAGCCGCCACTACCCCAAAGACCAGTTTCACGTGAAAAACTATAGCGTCGATCTCCGCCATTGGTAACGATCAAAACAAACAAAACGACTGTGAAAGCGGCCCTAAGAGCCACATGTGGCTCGTGAGCCGCGGTTTGGCCACCCCTTCTATATACAATAAATAGAGTCACACACAGTGTGAGTTTGTGGCCCCATTTAATTTCTCTCTCTCTCTCTCTCTCTCTCTCTCTCTCTCTCTCTCTCTCTCTCAGAAGGCGGTTGATAAAGTTCGACACCATAAATTACTTTATATACTCAGGCAACTTGTTATTGACGATAAAGTACACCAATGCATGCCAAATTGGTTGAGCAACAGAAAACAAAGTTGTGATCGATGGAGTTAACTCAGAGTGGGCGCGTTTCACTAGAGGTGTCCCTCAGGGTTCAATTTGAGGCCCAGTGCTGTTCATTATTAACAGTGGTAATTTTACATCATTTATGTTAATGTAGGATTCAATTATCTTAGTAATAAATTTGCTGACGACACAAAGTTTGGAAATTCAGTCCTCTTAATCCTACATTAGTACCCTGGGGTGTTTGAACACCCCCCCAAAACGTTTTTGATCACCGTCTTGAATTGGCAACACCTAGATCCCTCTCCTTTCTAGTACCTTCCTGAATACGTGAGAGGAGAGACCACTGAAATTTTCACAGTCCTGTGCCAGGTCCTTTGAAATAAAGACACATTTGTTTCCTTTGGGGTGTCTTGTCACCCCACGGTGCTAATAAACTGACGTTGTGGGAAACATGTGTGCAGTGACCACAGCAAGCTGTTTGTAAGTTGCATGTAATGCCAAGATTCTGTATCAGATGACAGATTCGAGTGATAAGTACTGCTGATGATGTTGCAATAAGATAATCATATGTGGTTTAGAGTTACCTTATTATGTCAGTGGGTATGGAGTAAATATATTATGCTTTTTTCTGCAATGTCATGTTTATTAGTTTATCAGATAAGTATACACGTCTTATTTTTGGTGACACATTTTTATTTATTTATTTATTTATTTGGTGTGGTTTAGGAAGCATGAACAATATATTCTTTTTTTTCATAGCTAAGCACCAGTAAAACTACTTTTACTAATAAGCAAATCTGACTTATTTCTTTAGGATTTTAGTAATGAAACTCTAAATGAAGATTATTTAGCTCATCATGATCTTGACGATAATACTGAGGAAATGGAAACGACGCTCTATGAAGTACTGTGTACCTTTATCTAAGAAATGATCGTTAGAGTCCAATTTTTTATGTGCGTGTGTGTGATTGACCAATTCCTTTACACAAATATTCTCCAATATCAGCCATAATGACATTAAGCTATTCGTTAGTGACTGAAGTAATGTTTGAAATTGAATATATGCATATATTGGAAATAGTATCAACGGTACATTATTTTTTAGGGGAGGGGTGTTCAAACACCCCAGAGTACTAACCATGTTCCAAAACCCTAGGGTACTAACGCAGGGTTAAACGAAGACAGACGAAGTCTCCAAGATGATTTTCATGAAATTTCAGCTTGGTATGATAGATGGGAAATGCCCTTTAATATAGGTGATGGCCAGGCTAGCCTTCCTAGTCTTGGAGGGGTGGGGTTGTCGAGGGATAAATCGCTAAGCACTTGTTTTCCCACAATGCACCGCGCTCGTGACGTCACATGTAAATAGAGACGTCACAGGAGACCCACACGTGTGACCACGGCGCCACTGGATTGAAGTTTCTTGGTGTGAACAATGACAAGGTGTGCTGTTTACGGCAGTAATAGCAATAATAGGTGTAAGAAGCTAGGAGAGCTTAATTTTTTTCGTTTTCCGAAGACAAAGTCCATAGTTAGGCAGTGGATTCATGCGTGTAGTCGTAAAGATTAGTTAAACCCAAATACTGCCCGTGTTTGTTCAAGTCATGTCAAGGCGACAGACTACACACAACACAACATTATCAAGAGGAAGCTGATCAATAAGTCTCCACAGGTAACAAGATCACTAAAGGCCGATGTTGTACCTTCACTTTTTCTCCCAAAACAGGAAAATGATTCAGGTATGCAATATGATCCACATCGCTCCAGTGCAGTTTTTTTCTTCTTATTTTAAATTATTTAGGAGGGTATTTAACTATGTAGAAGGCATAAGAATAAAAGATTAAGGAAGGTTTGTATTGTCTTAAAAGGGTGAAAACAAGAGTAAATAACGAGGACTCAACAAAAATAATAAACCATTCTGAGATGAGTGGTCTTATTGTCACGGTTTTCTCTGTGCTTAATTTGTTATTGTAATCATCAATGAGAACTAACACCAAGTCCTAATGATAGTTATTTGGAACTAAAACCTGAACCAAAAAAGAGACAGGAAAAGTGTAATGACGTGAAAAGCTTGGTAGACATATGGAGGAATGTTAGATGTGAGGCAAAGGAAATGCATAGGATGTAATGCGTCCTAGGGATGAATGTATAAGAGTGATATGTTAATGAATAAGTACAGTAGCAACCATAATAATCCCTCTTAATGGAGAAATAAGGGGACCAGGTAGGAAAAATTGAGCTAGTAAGTACATTGTTTTACATATATTTTTGTTATAACTATTTACATGGGTAATTCTAGGTTATAATGTATAAATAAGGCATGTACACACGCTCAAATAAGTATCGTTACACATTCAGCACGATACAAACTGACACCAAGGACGAAGCCATTGATAACATGCTACTCATGTTGGTATCACTGCGTGTGTTGGGTGTGGCTTTACTTGCTTGAATCAAGTGAGCGGGACTCGTAAATGAAGCAGTAGAAATTGAGCTGGCACAGTAACGCTTCATGAAACACACAGGTGGAGTCTTAGTCGAAGTGAAATGATTTGTGTTGTCAAGATCTAAAGAAAGGGAGGTCAACTCAAGGTGGGCTCAAAATTCGTCCCATTCCGCGCATCCTCTCGAGGCTCCTTCCTCTGACCAAGTGACGAAGCACAGGGTATAAAAAAAAGTCGACCGAGCAGGCAACCCCTCCACAGTCATATTCACACCGCAACAAGTGAAGGGACCTGCCCCTCTCTCTCTCTCTCTCTCTCTCTCTCTCTCTCTCTCACCAGACCTCTCCTAAGAGACGGACGTGACTTCACCCCGCTGCGCTCCACAGCCTCGCTTCACACCTTGTCAACCCTGTGTTTTCGTTGTGCTCTTGGAATTGCGTTTGCTTTCACGTGCGTTTGTGTGTTCTCGCTTGTGGACTTTGTGTGTTGCCTGTGATTTCCCGACACGTGTTTAGTGTGTGTTCGCTTGTGGTTTCTGCGAGTGTGTCTGCCTGTGGTTGCCTCTGTGATTTGTGTTTCCGGTGTTTTTGCGTGTGATCTGGCTGTTTCCGAGTTTTCTGCGTGGGCTTCAGAGTGATTCAAGTGTGTTGTGTTTCCGGTGTTTTTGCGTGTGATTTGGCTGCTTCAGAGCGTACTACGTGGGTTTCAGAGTGTTTTGAGTGTGCTGTTGTGTTTCCGGTGTTTTTGCGTGTGATTTGGCTGTTTTCGAGTGTTCTGCGTGGGTTTCAGAGTGTTTCAAGTGTGTTGTGTTTCCAGTGCTTTTGCGTGTGATTTGGTTGTTTCCCTGTGCTCTACGTGGGTTTCAGAGTGTTTTGAGTGTACTGTTGTGTTTCCGGTGTTTTTGCGAGTGACTTGAGGGTGTTTAATCGTGCTTATGCTTGAGTTTCTGAGTGTTTCGTGTGTTTCGAGTGTGTTGTTGTGTTCCTGAGTGTTTCACGCGTGATTTGGGTGTGTCGACAACTCACCCTATGAATTCCCTGAGGATTCAATCTGCTCCTCCTCACTACACCCTCTTTAAATCCCCTAGAGGATTAACACTTCCTACACCCCTTTCCCTCACCTCACCTAGACCCCCCCACCCTCGCACACCTCACATCCCTTTTGCTCCTCCTCACTACAAATCCCCTAGAGGATTAGCCCTTCCTACTCCTCCCTCACCTCCACATATTTCTAAGCCCTCCCCCCCTCACTCACTTTACCTCACATCCTATTTACCCATCCCTTCACCCACCTTACCTCGCCTCTTTCTTAACCCTTCTTGATGTCACACACCTCACTCACCTCACATCCCTTCCTACTCCTCCTTTCTCCCACTTTACCTCCTTTCCCAAACTCCCTCTCAATCACCTCACCTATTTCCCAACCCTCCTTGATCTCACACACCTCACTCACCGCCTCTCTTTCCCCCTCTTTACTCACCTCACATCCCTTCCTACTCCCCCTCTCTCTCACTTTTCCTCCATTACTAAACTACCTCTCACACACCTCACCCCCTTTCCTAATCCCCTTCACTCTGTGTTTTTATCTCTCTCATTTCAGCTACGATGGCGCCTAAGAAGTGCAGTACTTGTAACGGTAGCTTCTCAGCTCACATTTTTACAGGGCGTTCTGCTGTCTGTCGACTGTGTCTCTCCAGGTAGCATCTCGAGACAAGACTGCAGGAGCAAGAAGAGAAGATGGAAGAAGGCCAGAATAAAATGATAGAGCTTTCTCTCACCAGGCAGCATCTCGAGACAAGACTGCAGGAGCAAGAAGAGAAGATGGAAGCAGGTCAGAATAAAATAATAGAGCTTTCTGGCACTGTTGCCTCCTTGCAGGAATTCATCCAGGCTAACGTTGCTGTGGTGCCAAACCCTTCTCCAACCGCCCCCTTGCCCTCAGCGGTACCGTCGACACCAGCGGACAACACCACGCAACGGGAAGATGCTAGTGGCACCGCCCATGATGGCTTCACCGTCGTGAATGGAGGAGCCAAACCAGCCAGACAAGCGATTTATCCTGTTCATTGCTTCAACAGGTTGGCCATTCTGGAGGAGGAGGACGAGCAGGAGAGCACCTTCCTGGTAGGTGACTCCATGATTCGCCAGCAGGTCGTTGAGTTCTGCGGCAGAGTTCCTCGTCGAAGACGGAACTATTGCTATCCTGGTGCTGGGATCGACGATATAACTGCTGCTCCTGAGGAGATTTCCCCCCAGGCTATTAATGATTCACTGTTTGTTATTCACACAGGTACGAACGACGTCACCACGACCCGGTCTGAGGAACTCCTGGAGAAGTACCGTAGGCTCATCCAGCAGTATAAGTCTAAATCCCCTAACATTTTGATTTCAGGAGTTCTACCAAGGACTTGGGCGGAGAGCGACTTTTTCAGTAAGGCCTTCAGCCTAAACAATCGCTTACAGACTCTTTGCAGGGAGTTCTTCAACGCATGGGACAATTTCTATGGACAAAGTGAGCTCTTCCACAGGGACGGATTGCACCTGTCTCCCATCGGGGCAGCCAGATTCGGAAGGCTCCTCAACAACGCAGTTCGTGTCATCCGAGCAAAAAACGAGTCACAGCTACGTCCCTCCACCCCACCCGTGTAAATAGACGCCGTGCATCGCAACAAACCCGTAACCGTGATCCCGCAAGTACCACCACCTCTATTACCAAGCCTTTAGATAACTTCAAAATCCTTAGTTTCAATGCGCGTAGCCTAAGAAATAAATTGGATGAACTGAGATGTCTTGCTCTAACAGAAAATTTTGACATAATTCCTATAACCGAAACATTTATCGACACCACAAATATTGATTTAAGTTCTGAATACAACATAGATGGCTACAGACTCTTCAACAAAGATCGTGTAAACCGTAGAGGCGGTGGCGTCGCCCTTTTTGTCAAAAGCTATTTGCAACCCACTGACAAAACACCAAGAGACAGTAACGTTGAACATTTGTGCGTGCGAGTAAACATTGCAAAAGTCAATTTAAATATATTTGTCACCTACAGGCCTCCGGGGCAGTCACTCGATGACGACCTTGAAATGTACAGCGTTTTAAGGCAGTCACTTAATAACAACGAGTCACTGATTTTAGGAGACTTTAACCTCCCCCATATTGACTGGGCGACACTGTCAGGTACAGAAGGCGAGTCACATAGAATGATCGAACTTCTAGAAGAAAATTATCTAAGCCAAATAGTTTCTGAACCAACTCGACAAAATAACATACTCGACCTTGTTATAACGACCCAAGATAACCTATTCAGTAATGTCACGGTAGGAGAACACCTCGGTTCTTGCGATCATAAATTAGTGCGCGTCGACATTAGAGCTCAATCATCAGTGACTGAAAATAAAGTAAAGGTGCCCAATTTCAAAAGAGCTAACTTCGTAGAAATCCGACAAAAACTAACAGAAATACAACTATCAGATGACGGCAACGTAGAGGAAGCCTGGCTAAGCTTTAAAAATCACTTACTCACTCAGCAGAACACATTCGTCCCCTTGTGCGAGAAGCGAATTAACACTAATAAAAGTCCACCGTGGTTTAATAGCGAAATTAAACAATCAGTCAATGAGAGAAAATTGTCTTACAGGTTAAAGAAAGAACAATGCACCCCCGAAAACATTAGACTTTATAATGATGCCAGGCGACGAGTAAAAAGACCAGTAGGTCAGGCAAAGCGTAGATATGAAGAAAATATTGCAGCCACTGTAAAAGTAATCCGAAATCTTTCTTCAGTTACATAAACAACAGAAAGGCGATCAAAAGTGGTATTGGACCTTTAACAAACAGCGACGGTGCACTAGTGACTGACAGCCAACACATTGCAAACCTCTTAAACAATTACTTTTCCTCGGTGTTTAATATTAACAGTCTTCCTCCCACTACCACCAACACCAGTACTATTGTAAATCTCGAGCATGCATTGCCTAATTTTGAAATAACAACCGATGAAGTCCTTAAAGCTCTCCAATCACTTAAAACAAATAAAAGTCCCGGATCCGACAAAGTATATCCTATACTGCTTAAAGAAACAAAGAGCGAAATACTCTCCTCCCTCACTACCGTAATCAATAATTATGTCCTTGCGACAAGGCATCGTCCCTTCGGATTGGAAAAAAGGCTAACGTGACACCGATTTTTAAGAAAGGAGACAAAAAAATACCAGGTAACTACCGACCTATTAGCCTAACTTCAATTGTAGGTAAGCTACTCGAGAGCATAATTAGAGACAAAATTGTGAGTTACCTCGAAAACCACTCATTAATTGGGGATTCACAACATGGCTTCCGTAACAAAAGATCCTGCCTGTCAAACCTACTGACCTTTTATAACGATCTCTTCTCAGTTTATGACGTAACCAAATCAGTGGACGTAGTCAATCTTGATTTCCAGAAAGCGTTTGATAAAGTCCCACATCATAAACTACTTTATAAATTAAAGCAAATAGGCATTGACGGTCAAGTAAACCAATGGATCGCGAATTGGTTGAGCAACAAACGACAAAGAGTTGTGATTGACGGATTTAACTCAGAGTGGGCGCCGATCACTAGTGGCGTCCCTCAGGGCTCGGTTCTTGGCCCAGTGCTCTTCATTATTTACTTCAACGACGTGGATGTTGGACTCAGTAATCGCATTAGTAAATTTGCAGACGACACAAAGATTGGTAACTCGGTTCTCACTGACGAAGACAGGCAAAGCCTCCAAGAGGATTTGCACAAAATTTCAGCTTGGTCGGATAAATGGGAGATGCCCTTTAACGTAGACAAGTGCCAGGTCCTTCAAGTTGGAACAAAAAATAAAAAGTTCGATTACGAAATACGCGGCGTTAAACTCACAAGCGTTCAGTGCGTTAAGGACCTGCTGATTAAAATCGCGTCAAACCTCAAATTCTCACATCAATGCATCGATGCAGCAAATAAAGCGAACAGAATGTTGGGCTTCATTAAAAGAAACTTTTTATTCAAGAATAAAGATGTAATACTTCCGCTCTACAATAGTTTAGTCAGACCCCATTTGGAATATGCGGTACAGTTTTGGTCTCCCCACCATGCAAAGGACATTACTAAACTAGAAGGTGTTCAGCGTCGAGCAACAAAATTGATCCCTTCCTTGCGCAACAAATCCTACGAAGAAAGGCTTTCCACCCTTAACATGTTCTGTCTTGAGAAACGTCGCCTCCGAGGAAAACTGATCGAATGTTTTAAAATACTTAATGGTTTCACGAATGTAGACAGAACAAAATTGCTTATGATCGATGACACTTTGCGAACGAGGAACAATGGCACAAAACTCAAATGTAGACAAGTAAATTCAGACTGCACCAAATTTTTCTTCACCAACGTTGTAGTGCGAGAATGGAATAAGCTCCCACCATCAGTGGTCCAGTGTAACACGATTGACTCCTTTAAAAACAAGCTCGACCGTCACTTCCTTGAACTTAATATTAACTAGAGTAGAAAAGCAACGTTTTGGAGCCATCTGATTAATGTAAAATCACTTAGGTTTAAGAACAGACCACCTAGTCTGGACCATGGGGTCTGTGTGGTCTGATTTTCTATGTAAATCTATGTAAATATCTCTCTGTGCCCCGGTATACTTGTGTGTGTGTGTGTGTGTGTGTGTGTGTGTGTGTGTGTGTGTGTGTTGGTATAGTACTTGTGTGTGCGTGTGTGTGTGTGTGTGTGTGTTGGTATAGTACTTGTATGTGTGTGTGTGTGAGTTGGTATAGTACTTGTGTATGTGTAGCAAGCCACCGCTGAAACGGTCGCGTACTCTCCTCCGGTGAGACAAGGAAAATGGTGTGGCAGCACAGACTCAATTAGTGAATGTTTTGATGTTCTTGTCTCTCGTCTCCCTGTGTCTTGTGCGTCTTCAATGTTTCTCTCTTTTGTTACTCGTTTATCTTCCACTGTCTGTCCTCGTCCTTCTATTGTTAAATTATACATATTGTTCCACACACACACACCAACACGTAAATGTTATTCACGCTTAACAACATTCATACACACGCATACACACACAAACACCTTTTCTATGTGTTTTGTTTGTCCTTATGACCTGTGTATCTTTTTGTCAATAAAGTAACCCTGACGGATATGACTTTCTCTATCCGTGAACCAATTAGCGCTTAGAACACTCACTTACGGCACCAATAATTGGTGACCCTGCAGTGTTGCTATGGTTCAAGATGGCTTGTAAACCGATGCCGTTTATAAGGGCACTCTCTCCCAGAGCAATGGACCTGGATCTGAAATGATCTATTCGTCTACCCTCTCCTGGGGCAATAAACCTCACCCTCGCCTGGGGTTCGTGAGGTTGAGTCTCAGGTCAGGAGCAGTATTACGCCGTGGGCCCACGCCCTCCCCCAGGCACCCTCTGTGCACTTCTCCAGGCGCCTTCTGCGCCTCCCCCAGGCACCCTCTGTGCCCTCCTCCAGGCGCCTTCTGCGCCTCCTCCAGGCACCTTCAGCGCCTCCTCCAGGCGCCTTCTGCTCTTCCTCCAGGCGCCTTCTGCGCCTCCTTCAAGCACCTTCTGTGCCCCCTGGTGCTCCTCCCAGCGCTCACCCACCCACCCACCCCACCCCTCCTCCTCCCTGTCCTCCCGCTGGTACGGCGACTGAGACACGCACACCGTGTGACACTACACAGACTCAGTGAACACTCAAACACAGTGCGACACATTACTGAGACACACAGTGCCACACAGACTCAGTGTACACGCCACACAGACTCAGAGAGACACGTAAACACAGTGTGAAACCCCACTGGGAATACTGGCTGCCCCCTGGATTTACCACCGCCCTTTTGGATTACCTTACTCTCCTGTGGATCCTTACGTACAGTGCAGTGTGTCCATCAACAGTTCAGTGCTGCAAGTCCCCAGCAACAGTTAGTACCACAGTGATACATACTAAGCGTGCAATGTTGTGTTACAGTGCCTTCTTGGACACTGGTTCGCGCCTCGAGCCACTGAGGCCCCTGGCACGCGCCAGCGCCTATAGTACGCAGTCTGCTCGACTCACTCACGGACTGCCGCGGTCCCTAGCACGCGCAAGCGCCTATAGTACACGCAGTTCGTTCTACTCTCACGTACTGCAGCGGCCCCTGGCACATGCTAGCGCCCCTCAATCCTCAACCTGCTGTGGTCCCTGGCACGCTGGCATCTAGCGCCTTCCCACGCAGTCGTTCGACGCCCTCACGGACTGCAGAGGCCCCTGGCACGCTGGCAGCTGGCGCCTTTAACACACGCAGTTCGTTCTACTCTCACGGACTGCCGAGGCCCCTGGCACGCTGGCAGCTGGCGCCTTTAACACACGCAGTTCCCTCGACGCTCTCGGACTGCCGTGGCCCCCGGCGCGTTTACGCCAGTGCCTTTTGCACATCTCTACACCGTTCGACTTCACCATGCCTGACGACGACAACTTCCTCTACAATAGCGGTGTCCTTCAGAGCACCACTCTTCTGCTCAGGACCCGTCTACGTGGTTCGCGATTTTGGAGTGCGGATTCAAGCCTTCCAGGATCTTTAAACGGCCAACCACTCAACTCACGCAGCCCAGCTCACACAGCCCAGCTCACACAGCCCGACTTACGCAGCCCAACTTACGCAGCTCAACTCACGCAGCCCAACCCCTCGCTGCTCAACCCCTAGCTGCTCAACTCGCTGCTCAACTCACCTCAGCTCGACTCACTGCAGCTGAACACGACGCGCAACTCACTTCAGCTCGACTCACCGTAGCTGTTCTCACTGCGCCACTCACTCCAGCTCGACTCTCCGTAGCTGTTCTCACTGCGCCACTCACTCCAGCTCGACTCTCCGTAGCTGTTCTCACTGCGCTACTCACTCCAGCTCGACTCACCGTAGCTGTTCTCACTTCGCTACTCACTCCAGCTCGACTCACCGTAGCTGTTCTCACTGCGTTACTCACTCCAGCTCGACTCACCGTAGCTGTCCTCACTGCGCTAATCACCTCAGCTCGACTCACCGTAGCTGAACTCGCAACGCAACGCAATGCATCTCGGCGCAACTTACCGCGCACCTCAACGCAACTCAACTCAGCGCAACTCACCGCGCACCTCAACTCAACTCAGCGCAACTCACTGCGCACTTCAACTCAACTCAGCGCAACTCACCGCGCACCTCAACGCAACTCAACTCAGCGCAACTCACCGCGCAACTCAACTCAACTCAGCGCAACTCACCGCGCAACGCTACTCACCGCAACGCAACACCGTCTGTACCACAGCGCCCCCGCACCATGGAAGATTTCGTTCTTCCTTTCTCGTCACTTGGGGGGGGGGAGTATCTGTAGCAAGCCTCCGCTGAAACGGTCGCGTACTCTCCTCCGGCGAGACAAGGAAAATGGTATGACAGCACAGACTCAATTAGTGAATGTTTTGATATTCTTGTCTCTCGTCTCCCTGTATCTTGTGGGTCTTCAATGTTTGTCTCTCTTGTTACTAGTTTATCTTCCACTGTCTGTCCTCGTCCTTCTATTGTTAAATTATACATATTATTCCACACACACACACCAACACGTAAATGTTATTCACGCTTAACAACATTCTTACACACGCATACACACGCAAACACCTTTTCTATGTGTTTTGTTTGTCCTTATGACCTGTGTATGTTTTTGTCAATAAAGCAGAGACACGCCGGTCTTCGTGGACGGACCGACTCGGTCGGCTAGATTTCGATCGCCGATAGAGTCGGTCTGTCGGCATCCTGCTACGGGCCACCAATCGGCTTAGCCCGTGCTCCCCCGCGCATCGAGGGAGCATTTTTGCACTCTTACCGGGGCGTCTTAGGACAAGGGCCCGTTTCCCCTAGTGATACTAGGGGATAAATCTTTGAGGAGGAGGAGGAGGAGGAGTCAATAAAGTAACCCTGACGGATATGACTTTCTCTCTCCGTAAACCAATTAGCGCTTAAAAGACTCACTTACGGCACTAACATGTGTGAGTGTGTGTGTGTGTGTGTGTGTGTGTGTGTGTGTGTGTGTGTGTGTTGGTATAGTATTTTTTTTTTTTACAACAAAGGAGACAGCTCAAGGGCACACAAAAATGTACACAATAATATAAAAAAAAGCCCGCTACTCGCTGGTCACAAAAAGAATCCAGAGAGGTGGCCGAAAGAGAGATCAATTTCGGGAGAGGTGTCCAGATTGTAACGGGCTTGTCGGGGGGCGTTTAAAAGGTGTTGATTAAGACTTCAGCTTCCTTAAGGCGAATTATATTCGTAGCCTTTATGTACAAGAAGCGACGGAGCGAGAGCGACTCTCGTTGTGTGTCAGTCGGACTCTCGTGAAGGAGTGGCGAGTTACAGGTTGGAAAATAAATGTTACAATTGGTCACGTATGTCAAGGTGACCTTCACGCACCATCGGAGTGCGTAGTATACAAAACTGAGACGGTAAACACTGACGGACGACATTCCTATAAGGTGGCGTGATCTATCTGTCGTGGGTTTTTCCATTGACAATTGTATGCCTAATTCGTGATGATATTAAATAATAATACATTGATATCCTACTATAACACTGCTCGGTCACCTGCCAGTGATCGCGACCTCGCGATATACAAAAATCTAAATAGCAGTCTAGTTACCATGAACATACAGAGCGGGAGTTTGTCAAGCAGACTGCCTATGATACAATTACATTAAAACACTGGCTATGTAAGAACAGATGTGGAGTTATAATATAAATAGTGAGAGGGAAACCACAACGTGTGTGACCTGAAACATAAGAAACCTCTCAAAAGGTAAATATAAGGACACATGTATAAGAAGCTATCAACTGGCATAGTTACAGACAATGAAACGTTGATCTAGCTCCTAAAAAAAATACAGTAGTGAAACATAGTACAATGTTAAGTATAGGAGCAGCCAGGTGTCTGTCCCCTGACTTGTCTGAGAAAAGGAAAAACTACCTTGCCAGTGGCCTCCCTGCATCCAGTCGCCGTGTCTTAAGTTATAGCTATGGGTGTTGGGATTATCTTGTTGAACATTTGACTCTGAGGGGGAAGTACCAATATCAAGGTCCAAAGGTGAGGGAATTACTTTCAGACGATCACTGTGAACTTCTAGACTGACTCCACTATTCGACTCGAGAACCTCGAACCGATTTCCCCTGACATTCCGAACAACTCGATAAGGACCCACAAATTTAGCCCCCAGTTTCGAACTCCTTTCCGCTTGCTTAATTATGACTGTGTCACCCTCTTTGAAATTCACCGGGACGGCCTGTTTGTGTTGTTTTGACATCATTTCAACCTTCGTAGCTTTTAACGTACACCTAACTTCTGAGTGTATCTTGGAAAACATATGCATCTGCTGTTGTGCGTACCTATCAATGTTGTAGAGATGCTGTTGTGGGATTGTTAGGAAGTCGTACGGAAGACATTTCTCCACCCCATATAAGATGTAGTAGGGAGACTTCCCAGTAGAGTCGTTTACCGACGTATTTATGGAAGCGGCTATATGCGATAGCCAATCCTCCCAGTTATCGTGGAGATCGTTCAGGATAGGCCTGAGGACCTGTAAGATTTTCCTATTAGCCCTCTCCGCCAACCCATTAGCAGCTGGGTGGTAAGCTGTGATGAAGGATTGCGTGATGTTAAACTGAGCGCATATTTCGCTCAATACTGAGTTCCTAAACTCGGTGCCATTGTCACTCAAAAGAATTCGAGGAGACGAATGTGGACACAACACGTGAGTCACGAGGGCATGGGCCACGCGTGTGGCTGTCTTGTCCTTGAGAGGCGCTAGAACTAGAAACCTAGAGAACTGGTCGACGCACACCAATAAGTAGCGCGAGCCATGTTGGCTCTGGGGGAGCTGTAATAAGTCTATATTAACAACATCCCATGGCTCCTCTGGTACTGGGTATTGCAACATAGGTGCTGGCCCTTTGACGGACCCCTTGTGCTTAGCACAAACGACGCAATGTGCGACATGTTTTTCTACATCAACCCGTAATGTGGGCCAGTAGAATTTTCGTCTGGTGACAGATAGCGTCTTGTCTCTTCCTGGGTGACCCGCAATGGGTGTGTTATGGACCAGCTTAAGCGTCACGGGGACGTATTTGTCTGGGATGACCAGTTGGTCTATAGGTACCGGTTTGGTTGGCCATGACCTACAAAGGAGGTTGTCCTCTGATAGGAAGAATTGCGAAAAGGGAACTGGCAATTCAGGAAGGTTTGATTCGTCTCCCGACTCGAGGGCGTAAATTAACCTCTTCCACACAGGGTGGTCTCGCTGAGCAGAGTGTAGCTCAGGTGAAGTGAAGTTGTGGATGACCTCTGGGGTGGTAATCGCGCCTATCGGAATATTCCGAGATAAGGCATCTGCGACCACATTAAATTTTGTTTTCCCGGTGATGTATTTTATCTCCGGATTGTATGCTTGGATCGTTAAGAACCATCTTGCCAGACGACCGTGTAGGTTTTTTCCCTTGAAAAGATCAGTTATGGCCGCGTGGTCCGTATACACCACAATTTTGTACCCCATCACTATGTCACGAAAATGCTTCAGAGAACACACAATGGCAAGAGCCTCTAGGTGGGTAACAGAATAGTTCTTTTCCGGAGCTGTAAGTACTCGACTGGCGAACGCTATCGCATGCTTTTTGCCGGACTTATCTGTTTGCATCAGCGCGGCTCCTACTCCACTAGCCGAAGCGTCGGTACAAAGCTGAAAGGGGTCCTTGAAATCCGGAAAGACAAGGACCGGAGCCTGTGTAAGCGCTTTCTTTAAATCCCCAAGACTCGTTTGTTGAGCTGGGAGCCACTGAAATGGTACGTCTTTCTGTAAAAGATGGATTAGGGGACTCGCGCTTGCTGCGAAGTCCTTTATGAAAGGCCTGTAATAACCTGCGACACCCAAGAAAGACCGTACCTTGTCCGCAGACGATGGCTGAGGGAACTCGGCAATAGCCTTTATTTTGTCGTCCACTGTGTGGATGCCGAATTCGTCCACGACATGCCCAAAGAACTTGATGCGAGGCTTTAAAAATTCACATTTGGTGATTTTGAGCTTTAATCCGACCTCTTGAAGTCTGTGTAGGACTGCTTTTAGTGTTTCCATGTGTGCATGCACGTCTTTACTTGCTATGATGATGTCGTCTAAATACACATAGACAGAGTTGCCCAGCAAGTCACCAAAAATACTGTTCATTGTCCTTTGGAAGGTCAAGGGAGCTCCTTTGAGCCCGAACGGCATCCTCGTCCACTCATAGTGGCCATGAGGCGTGCTGAAAGCCGTTATTGCACGTGACTCGGGGGCCATGGGCAGTTGCCAGTAGCCTATGACCAGATCAAGACTCGTAAAGACTTTATTTCCTCTACCGAGACACATCAGAAGATCTCTAAGAACGGGAAGCGGAAAATGATCATCCACGGTCGCGGTGTTCACACGCCGGAAATCAATCACAGGGCGATAAGAGCCGTCTTTCTTTGGAACCAGGAACAAGGGTGAATTCCACGGGGAATTCGATTCTTTGATGACACCTTGTTCTAACATTTCAGAGATAAGTTGTTGCACCACCTCCCTCTGACTGTGGGGGAGCTTGTACGCATTGATATATACAGGATTTGTATTGGGTCTTAACTTAATGTGGTGTTCAGCACACTGCGTAACTCCAAGCGGCTCGCCTGGTAGAGCAAGCGCCCCCCGATTATGTTCCAGAAGCTGGACTAAGGTTGGCTTAATTTCGGAATAGTGTGCAACTTTTAGGAATGCCTCTAAATTAGCTGTGTCTTGTTTCGGGAGAAGCCTGACACGCCGAGGTTATGCCTGAGATTTGGGCTGAAGGGTATTCAGCTGGTTCCGGGGTGACATTTCTCCCATACACTAGACACTGGCATAATCGAACACCGTGTCTTAAGGATACAGGGGATCCAGACGTGTTTATTACCAATGCCTCTGCAAAACCTCCGTCCTTGACTGTCGCAAGAGTTACCTCCACCGTCACGCGGTGTATGTGAGGAGCTCCGTTGATACACACATCACTGCCCGTCGGAGAGGCGTTAGGCAAACGGATTTTAACAAGTTTTGCAGCACGATCCGGAACTATATGAGGACCTTCTACGACTGCCGTTACTATCCGCCACAAGTCTGCAATGGTTTCGTGTGGTTTGACCGTAAAAGGTGACACTTGGGCGGTGGCAGTCCCTGAGTCTTTGGTGGGTTGGTCATTTTCCACCTCTGACGGTGAGATTACAGTTGACAGAGGCGATGGATTTACCATCCCCTGTATGCGTCGGCCTTGATACACGATCGCGTTGTTTTCAGGGTTTATGGTTATGTGCAGGTCTTTCATGGCGTTTAATCCTAAGATCCCATCCACAGGTAAAGCAAACCTGCTAGAGACACAAAAGAAATCTCGAAAGGGACATACTTTTTCATGTAAGCTGACTGTTAGTGGTACTCGCCCAAGGATTCCCAAAGTGGTGCCCGTCACGCCTACCACAATCAGGTCGTTCTCTTGGAGCGGCCAAATTTCCCCACTCGCCTGTCGTGTCAGAGACCTGTAAGCGGAGTCGGAGATGACATTGACTGTGGCACCTGTGTCAACCGCTAAGGTGAGTGAAATTTTGCCCACCTTGCAAGGGAGGGCAATTATGCTTGTCCGTCCCAAGGCGGCAATGACGGAGTCAAGTTGCTCCCAATTAGTATTTTCCTTAAGGGACACTTGGATGTACGCCTCGGGGCTGTCACGAAGTCATGTCTTTTTATTCTGAGAAGAGGAGTGTGGTTTACTGTCCGCTGAGGACTTGTACTTCTGTTCCTCCTTGGCCTTTTGTATTGCAGAACAACTGTCTGAATCATGAAAACAATTCCCGTGGATATGGCAAAAGGCAGCCTTCCGCTGATGGTTTAGCCTAGGGTTCCTGTGTGATGAATGATGCCCTTCACGAGAGTCCGACTGGCAAACAACGACAGTCGCTCTTGCTCCGTCGCTTCTTGTACATAAAGGCTACGAATATAATTCGCCTTAAGGAAGCTGAAGTCTTAATCAACACCCTTTAAACGCCCCCCGACAAGCCCGTTACAAGATACCCTTCTCTTGAAAGAGTTCAGGTCGTAGGCAGGAGGAAATACAGAAGAAGGAAGATTATTCCAGAGTTTACCAGAGTGAGGGATGCATGAGTGAAGATGCTGGTTAACTCTTGCATAAGGGGTTTGGACAGTAGAGGGATGAGCATGAGTAGAAAGTCGCGTGCAGCGGGGTCGCGGGAGGGAGGGAGGCATGCAGTTAGCAAGTTCAGAAGAGCAGTCAGCATGAAAATATCGATAGAAGATAGAAAGAAAGGCAACATGGCGGAAATTAAGAGGTAGAAGACTATCAGTAAGAGGAGGAGAGCTGATGAGACGAAGAGTCTTAGATTCCACTCGGTCCAGCAGAGCTGTGTGAGTGAAAGCCCCCCCACACGTGACATGCATACCCCATACGAGGGCGGACAGTGCCCCTGTATACGGATAGCAACTGTGCGGGGGAGAAGAACTGGCGGAGACGATACAGAACGCCCAACCTCGATGAAGCTGATTTAATGAGAAACGAGATGTGAAGTTTCCAGTTAAGATATTGAGTTAAGGATAGACCGAGGATGTTTAGTGTTGAAGATGGTGACAGCTGAGTGTTGTTGAAGAATAGGGGATAGGTGTTTGGAAGATTGTGTCGAGCTGATAGGTGGAGGAATTGGGTATTTGAGGCATTGAAGGAAACAAGGTTCCTTTTACCCCAATCGGAAATGATAGTAAGGTCTGAGATTAAGCGTTCTGCAGCCTCCAGCCTGGAGTCATGTAATTCCTGTTGAGAGGGTCTTCTGTTGAAGGAAGTTGAATAATGCAGAGTGGAGTCCTCAGCGTATGAGCGGATAGGACAGTTTGTTATGGAAAGAAGATCATTGATGAATAACAGGAAGAGAGTGGGTGATAGGACAGAGCCCTGTGGAACACCACTGTTAATAGGTTTATGAGAAGAACAATGACCGTCTACCACAGCAGAGATAGAACGGCCGGAAAGGAAACTGGAGATAAAGGAACAGAGAGAAGGATAGAATCCGAAAGAGGGCAGTTTAGAAAGCAAAGACTTGTACCAGACTCTATCGAAGGCTTTCGATATGTCTAGTGCAACTGAGAAAGTTTCACCGAAACGGCCAAGAGAGAATGACCAAGAATCAGTTAAGAGAGCAAGAAGATCGCCAGCAGAACGCCCCTTGCGGAACCCATACTGGCGATCAGATAGAAGGTTAGAAGAGGAAAGGTGCTTTTGAATCTTCCGGTTAAGGATTGATTCAGAAGCTTTAAATAGACAGGAAAGTAAAGCTATAGGGCGGTAGCTTGAGGGACTGGAACGGTCACCCTTCTTAGCAGAGCTGGGCACTTCCGTACCTCTGTCCGCACCTCCGCTCCTCCGGACCTGCGGACCTTTAAACGAGGTGCGGAGGTCCGAAGTGCGGAAAGTTTTTCAAAAGTGCGGAAGTAACAGGTGCGGAACGGCAGTATTTTAAGTCCGTACCTCCGCACCTGAGGTTTTCAAGGATAAAAAAAATGAAAACGACAAACAGTCCGCGCTCTGCAGTAATACTTCCGGTCGTTTACGCGGTCTGTGCTGCAGGGCATGTTTTCCCGCCACTTGAGTGACGTCACTCATTCAGATTTACGGCCCGGTTCAAAATATACCGTTTGTCGTCCGTCTTAAAGGAAGTGCGTCATCAATGACAACACCACGTGCACGGATAGCAAGACTTGTAAATTATAATGAACTTGTAAACTTGTGAATCATTTTTATACCTAGTCATTTGTGAAAGATACATATAGTAAACTGAATCAGCAACATATCTTTCCTTATTCCCATATCTTCTCTTCCTCTTTTGAATGATATTAACCGGAATTTTCTGTGTTGCATGTGTACTGAGGTATGATAATTATGATGAGTGTAAAAGTAGTTACTTTACTTCAGGTGGTGGAGATTCTATGCGTTAAAATGACAATAATGATAACAAAAATAATGGTAATAATAATAATAATAATAATGATAATAATAATGCTGCTGCAGTATTGCCTTGTATTTCTTTTTTTTAAGGTACGGACTAGATTTTTCAGGCGCGCTTTAATAGTTTTGGGTACGGTACCGGAGGTGCGGAGGTGCGGTACCGGAACGAGTGAAAAAATTTTAGGCGCGGAAGTACAGGTACGGACTATATGTGTTTCGAGGTGCGGAGGAGCGGTACCGGACTACCCGATATCCAGTAACGCGCCCAGCTCTGCTTCTTAGGCACAGGCTGTATGAAGGCGTACTTCCAGCAGGAAGGAGAGGTAGATCTTGATAGGCAGAGGCGAAAGAGTCTGACCAGGCAGGGTGTCAGCACGGAAGCACAGTTTTTAAGGACAATAGGAGACACTCCATCAGGTCCATAAGCCTTCTAAGAGTTGAGGCCAGAGAGGGCATAGAAAACATCATTAGGAAGAATCTTAATAACAGGCATAAAGGAGTCGGAGAGGGGATGAGTAAGAGGAATATGCCCAGAATCGTCCAGAGTAGAGTTGTTACAGAAAGTTTGAGCGAAGAGGTCAGCCTTAAGGGGCTCTCACACATTCCCGGTCCCGGTCGCGACCGTCCCCGATGACTCCCGTTATGCCGGTCGCCGGTCGACCGGCTGTAAGATCGGGGATTGTCGGCGGCAGACCGCCGGTCGACCGCCGGTCAACCCTGAGGACCGTAGACGCAGCCGACCACCGCCGGTCAACTTTAAAATTTTCAAAGATATCGGCGATGCGCCCGGTCGACCGGCGGTGTGGAAAAATGTCGCCGGTCGACCGGCGGTCAACCGGCGGTCAGCCGCCGACACCCACGGCAGACCGGCGGCAGACCGCCGGTAGACCGGCGGTCGACCGCAAGTGAACACCTGTGTCTGACCTGGGGATTAGCGAGGGAGGAAGGAGGAAAACGAAGAGGAACAGGTAGGAGCGAGGGATGAAGAGAGAGAGGGAGATGCGATAAAGGAGGAAGAGGAATGGGTGAAAGAGAGAGAGAGAAAATATATATATATATATATATATATATAAATATATATATATATATATATATATATATATATATATATATATATATATAGAGAGATAGATAGATAGATAGATAGATAGATAGATAGATAGAGAAATAGATAGATAGATAGATAGACAGATGAATGAATAGATAGATAGATAGATAGATAGATAGATAGATAGATGAGATAGATTTAGAGAGAGAGAGAGAGAGAGAGAGACAGACAGACAGACAGAAGGGAAAGGAATGGAAGGAGGAACAGGTGGGAGGAGTGAGGAAGAGAGGGAGGAAGAGAGAGGAGGGATGGAGGAGTGAGGAAGGAAGGGAGAGAGGGTGGAAAGAGATGAAAAAAGGAGGAAGAGGAATGGGTGAAAGGAGAGAGAGAGAGAGAGAGAGAGAGTTTTATGCACACGAATGAATTTAGGTATGAAGCTATTGATGAGGTAATTATAAATATATGAAAATGCAAAGAAAGTGTTTGCTCGTCGATGTGCAGGAGGTCTGCCGCCGGTAGGCCGGCGGTCTACCGCCGACTGACCTGCTGCAGTCGCCGGTCGGAGAAATCGAAAATCGTATATGGTCGCCGGTCTACCGCCGGTAAACCGCCGGCTTACCGGCGGTAAGCCGCCGGTCCGGGGATTATTGCCTATTTTGTCGGCGGTCAGGCCCCGATCGGCTTATCGGGAGTCATCGGGGACGGTCGCGACCGGGACCGGGGATGTGTGAGAGCCCCTTTAGAGATAGAAGAGACGGCAGTGCTGCGGTCTGGGTTAAGAAGAGGCGGGAAAGAGGAAGAAGTGAAATTGGAGGAGATATTTTTGGCTAAGTGCCAGAAGTCTCTAGAAGAATTAGAGAAAGCAAGGTGTTGACATTTGCTGATAAAGGAGTTTTTGGTAAGTCGAAGAATAGATTTGGCACGATTCCGGGCGGAAATGTAAAGGTCATGGTTAGCGGGAGTTTGAAGGCTCTGGTACCTTTTGTGAGCTCCCTCTCTATCTTTGACAGTACGAGAACAAGCGTGATTAAACCAAGGCTTTTTACCTTGGGAAGTAGAGAAAGCACGTGGAATGTATGCCTCCATTCCTGAGACAATCACCTCTGTGATGCGCTGGGCACACACAGAGGGGGGCTCTGTCCTGGAAGCAGTAATCATTCCACGGGAAATCGTTAAAGTACATCCTCAGGTCGTCCCACCGAGCTGAAGCAAAATGCCAGAAGCATCGCCTCTTCGGTGGGTCCAGAGGGTGTACAGGAGCGATAAGACAGAATACAGAAATAAGGTTGTGATCGGAGGAGCCCAACGGAGAGAACAGTTTGACAGAGTAAGCAGAAGGGTTAGCGATAAGGAAGAGGTCTTTTGGACCCTTTTTTTCTTGTATTTAATCTTTATATTTTATTTCATTTGCATTAACTTGTATTAAAACAATTATTTTATCACTCATTAATTACTCAATAAATGATCTCACCGTCTCGTATCCCTGGTAGCGTGATCCGGCTTAAGTTGTTATTGGAGACTGGAGTTCGGGGATAAACAAGGGAAAAAGAAAATATACATTTATTTAAAATTAAATGAAAGTAATTGCCTTACGCAATATTCTATGCTCAGACGATCATAACACTGGCATATTCAGCAATGGATGCAACATATGACAAATGACATGTCTTAAACATAATACCACAATATGTGTTGCCAATAATAATAACACTCGTCGTTCCACAAGCAGTGGTTTGTATCTCTCTGCTTACATCACAATCATTATGTACTCTCCTCACAAAATCCTAATGACACATTCCTATAGTATAATCTACTACAAGTCACGGAAACACCAAATTATACCACACCCAGTGGTTTTACCTTTGCTTTACATCGCAATAAAATAATCACAATCCTGTCCCACTCACAATCCTACTACACATCTCCTACATTATAATCTCCAGGACAATACAGTCGGTTTCCCTTAGATTCTCGAATTTTTACTCACGCTTAAGATCATAACAGCCATTCTCAGCTGAGTGAGTAGCAGGTCTGCTTGAGGCGAGAACCAAGCTCGGTCTACCCATACCACTGATTTCTAGGCCACATTTTTCTTTGCTTGAGATGGACTTACATCCTTGACACGCCCTTAATTTTCTACATAACCAGTGGCCAATGCTTCCTGTCACACCCAATGGCTCGCTCATTATGTTGTATTGTTTTACTTTTCCTGCTATTCGTGATTTCACTCCTAAGACACTCCCACAGTGACTTTTCTTTTAAGTTATTGGTTTATAACATGTCGCCACGAATGACGTCACAGGTTCAGAGTCTTTTTGAATGGTTGTTCACACGTTCTGACCACGCCTACTGGGTATCTGTTTTCTGTATCTGAGTCTGGGTATCTGTTTTCCTTTACCCTCGTTGTTTCCCCTTTTTGTTATCGTTTGTCCTATGAGATGTTTACACTGTTGTATATGTCACCCCTCTTGTTAGTGTTTGTCCTGTCAGATGTTTACACAGTTGTATATCTGTCATTCCTCTCTGGGTATCTGTTTTCCTTTACCCTCGTTGTTTCCCCTCTTTTGTTATCGTTTGTCCTATGAGATGTCTACACTGTGCTGTTATGGCTATTCCTCTTGTTTGTTCGTTTTCTGGGTCCCGACAAGTCTAGTATGTTGGGTCGGTCTCCAAGACGGTCGGGAATACGTGTAGGGTGCTGAACCAACTGCTCAAGGTCATTGAGGAGAGCAAAGTTGTAGGCTTGTTCACCAGGCTGGTCAGTGAAAGAGGATGAAAGCCAAAGCTGGTGGTGAACATTGAAATCTCCTAGGATGGAGATTTCAGCGAAGGGAGAGTGGGTCAAGATGTGCTCCACTTTAGAGTTCAGGTAGTCAAAGAATTTTACATAGTTAGTAGAATTAGGTGAAAGATAAACAGCACAGATGTATTTAGTAATAGAATGACAATGAAGTCTTAGCCAGATGGTGGAAAATTCAGAAGAGTCAAGGTCGTGGGCACGAGAGCAAGTGATGTCGTTGCGTACGTAGACGCAACATCCACTTTGGATTGAAATTGAGGATAGAGATAGTAGGAGGGAACAGAGTAGAAATTGCTGTCAGTAGCCTCAGAAACCTGTGTTTCGGTGAGGAAGAGAAGGTGAGGTTTAGAGGAGGAAAGATGGTGTTTCACAGAATGAGTACTTGTGTGTGTGTGTGTGTGTGTGTGTGTGTGTGTGTGTGTGTGTGTGTGTGTTGGTATAGTACTTGTGTAAGTGTGTGTGTGTGTGTGTGTGTGTTGGTATAGTACTTGTGTGTGTGTGTGTGTGTGTGTGTGTGTTGGTATAGTACTTGTGTGTTTTTTTTTTTTTTTTGTGTGTGTGTGTGTGTGTGTGTGTGTGTGTGTTATAATAATAATAATAATAATAATAATAATAATAATAATAGGTTTATTAATGTAAAGGCAGCCGTTAGGCTGAAAATATACAAATTAAAAATACAATAAACTAATAGTAAATAGGCTACACTAGAGGGAGGGAGAGGGTGGGGGATGGTTTGGGAGAGCTATAAATAGAGACATAAGGGAGAGAGAGGGTGGTGTGAAGGGGGTACTTTGAGGGGTAGCGGCGAGGTGCTAATCTCCACCGCGGCCCTTTGGGTATGACTGTCATTGGGCATTGTTTATCATCCGCACCATCGCGGGCACTGCGCTACGTTTGTAACGGTCGGTTCGCGGCGCTCTGAAGGGGTTGAGTTTGTTGTGGTGTCTGGTGAAGCGGGTGGGAGGAGGCGCGTCGGATGGCAGGAGGTGGCGGTGGCGAGGATGGTGAAGCAGGGAGATTCCGAATTTTCTGAGGGCGTCCTGGTGCTTGTCAGAGAGCCTCGGGAGACTCAGGGTGACCAGGGCATTGTCGTAGGTGTGGTAGTCAGGGCCTAAAATGACCCTGAATGCCCTCTTTTGAGTCCTCTCAAGCTGCTGTTGTTGGGTGAGGGTAAGGGACGATGACCACGCCGGGGAGGAATACATTAGCTTTGGCAATATGAATGATGAATAAATACTGCACAGCTCAGCAGCCGGTGCCCCCAGCGTTCTGAGTCTATGCAACATGTACAGCTTGTAGGAGGCTGCTCTGACGGTGTGTGTGTGTTGGTATACTTGTGTGTGTGCATGCTTGTTTGTATGTATGTGTGTGTATACCTGTGTATGTGTGTATGGCGGAGAGGGTGGGCTGGTGGGCGGGTGGGCAGGTCTGCTCCCTCACCTAAGGAGCCGATTAGTGAGTAACTCTGTCCACATTTGCGCTGTGGTGTGACTTAATTAGCTAGGAGTGGTTATCAGTCAGGTGGGTGGATGCTGACCTTGGCTAAAGATCATCCCTCAGGTGGATGGGCCAAGTGTGGTAGGGCCTTGCTACATATAGACAGATATATAGATGGATAAATGAATATATACAGATAGATGGATAGATAGATACAGAAATATAGGTATATATTATGTAACAGCTTGTGTAATGTTTGTACATACTGAAGAAAAGTACAAGAGAAAATAAAAATACTCCCAAAGCACATTTATGCCTTTTATATCATAAACTAATAAATCTATAAAATATACTAGATTTATTGGAAAACTACCAAGCACTCCTGTATGTAATAAAGGTTCTATTAATCTCTGGCTAAGCTGCTACATGCGTAATATATGAAACTACAAAGTAGTACTACACATATGCAAAATATTGTTAATGATTCCTCTTCCTTTTACCTTTATTATTACACACACACAGAGAGAGAGAGAGAGAGAGAGAGAGAGAGAGAGAATTTACCGGAGCGAGCGAGAGAGAGGGACTAAGGGAGTTGCCAGCTAGCATTATTTGGAGATTATTAGGAGAAGTGAATTGGCAAAATTAGGCAAATGCTTGCATGTAACTGCAAGAAGTGAGATTGTTTGACATTCATCAACTCAATTTTATTGTAACACATCATTCTGACCAAGTAAAGCAATGATGCGCATCTTTTTGTTGCCATATGATATCAATTCATTACTTTCGTCTCCCCCCCGTCAAACCTTATTTTCTATGAGAAGTACTAGCGTGAATACTGAATGGGTAACTATAGCATAATATTATGGAATGCCTCTTGAAACTAATCTGCGCACATTTGATAAAGATCTTGGCTGGAATCAACAAATACTAACATGTAATTACTGGCAGCCTACTTACCTAGCCAATTGCATGCTGCTCTTCACTGTAGAAATGGCGTAAAAATATAAAAAACTTAAGGCACTAAAAATGTCACGAAACCATAAAAAAACCCATTTATTTAGATAAGTTCAACATAAGTAATAATATTCTACATCCTGAAATGTTGTTAATTTTTATCAAACTACTTTGAAAAAAAGATAGCGAAGTTGCACTCTTGTTACATAACTGAAGACAGTAGGTACCAAGGGAAGAGAACAGCTAGCAAATTACATACTAAGGAAATAACATGGGCAATACAAAGTCATTTATGTGGTACAAGAAACACAGTCACATAGATCCACCATTTATCTGACCACACTGTGCTAGGCTACGTTGCAACGTTTTTTTTTAATATTTGGTCCTTCAATAGAACATTAATAAAGTGGGGTTTTTTTATATATAAGTGTTCACAGTAATTTTGCTGTGTACTGTGGCTGATATAAAACATTTGAAGTCACAATAATGTTATGCCGGACGTGTTACTTGGGTTCCGTGTCGCCGTCAGGAGACTCCGTGGGAGGGAGATATGTAAACACTTTGCACAGTTTCTGTAGTTTAATGTTCTTCACTCTGACTCTTCACTTACCACTAGCTTACTATGACTGGGACTGCCCTCCTCTCGCCCTCTTCTCCTATATATATCCAGAACAGTACAGTCTAGAATGTTACAGTTATATTTTAGATCATACAAGAACATGTAGCAAAAGTATGTGCGAGTCGGCAACACTTCCCGCCTGGCGCCTGGCCGCGCCCCGCGGGGCGCGGACGAGGCTTTGCTCCCCGCCCCCTTGCTCGCTCTTCCCGGAGCCTTCTAGAGCCCCATGGACGCCGGGGGAAGCTTCCAGCACAACACTATTCCCCCCTCTTAATTGTGATCGTCCCGATCACACACTTAACTATATACAAACATAAGAGAATAAATAAAAAACATAATAATCGTCGTATCGTTTTGGACGCCTGCGTTGTCTCTGTCTTCTGCTTGGTGCCTCCTGCGCGTCTGTCTCCTGGTGCGCCTCGTCGTCGTCCGCTTCTTGGGGTGTCCCTGGAACATCTGCCGAAGCCGGGAGGTTAGCTCCCTCGGCTGAAAGGTCCAGAAGGCCTATGTCGTCGTCGACCTCCTCTCGGTCCTGGACGTCCCTTGCGTTTTCGTCGGCTGCTGGGTGTCTGTAGTTGTTCCAGGTGTAGTTTCCCGGACCGTGGTACCTCCATAGGCGGTTGACGTGGACAACTTTCGGCTTGGTCCTTTCCGTTCTCCGGATTCGGTAAGTCACGTCGGAGAGGCGTTCTAGCACAGTGTAAGGGCCTTCCCAGGGGCTCTGTAACTTCGGAGACTGTCCTTTCTTCCTCTGCGGGTTGTAAAGCCAGATTTGGTCTCCTTCCTTGAAGTCAACGTGGCTTGCCCTCATATTGTAACCGCGCTTCATGGCCTCCCCGGAGAACTTCAAGGCACCTCGGACTTGATGGTGCACCTCTTCCAGCCGTTCCTCTAGTTGACGGGCAAAACTGTAGTCGTCCCTTGGAAGGCTTTCCCCAGGAGGCCTTCCTGTCAGTAGGTCCACCGGCAATCGCAGCTCACGTCCAAACATCAGCTTTGCCGGTGAATACCCCGTAGTCTCGTGGGCGGCAGACCTGTAGGCCATGAGAAGCGCAGGCAGCTTCTGATCCCATGAAGACTGATCATTGTTGCACTGCTTGGCCAACTCCTGGCCCAACGTCCAATTAAACCTCTCCCCCATTCCATCTGACTGTGGGTGCAGAGGGGTGGTCCGGGTTTTCTTGATACCCAGAAGCTTGCAGCACTCAGCAAGGACTGTTGACTCAAAATTCCTTCCCTGGTCGGAATGGAGCTCGTTAGGCATACCGAAGCGACAGAAGAACTCCTCCACCAATACCTTAGCGATGGTAGTGGCTTCCTGGTCAGGGATGGCGTAGGCTTCCGGCCACTTGGTGAAGTAATCCATTGTGACGCAGATGTACCTATTTCCGTTCGTGGTCAGAGGCAAGGGTCCTGCTATATCCACTGCCACCCGTTCCATGGGGGCTCCAACCTGGTATAGTTGCAATGGGGCACGGTGGCGCTTCTTGGGGCCCTTCTTTGCACAGCACACCTCACACGCGTGACACCATTCTTCCACGTCCTTCCTCATGCCAACCCAGTAGAACCTTTGCCGCAGGCGACTCAGTGTCTTCTTTACCCCAAGGTGTCCGCTGGTGATGCTGTCGTGCATTTCTTTCAAGACGCCTTCCCGGGACTTCATAGGTAGCACCGTGAACCAGTAGTGGTCAAGACCATCATGAGAGACCCAGCGTCGCTGCGACACCCCGTTGTCCATCCGAAGAGTGCCCCACTGAGTCCAGTAATTCTTGGTGGTTGGGCTTTCTCTCGAGATTACTTCCCACCAAGGTCGCGTTGACGATTGACTCACCCACTCCATAATTGGTCTCAAATCTCGGTCCTCCCGCTGCAGTTTTCCCAAGTCTTCCCATGGCACCTCCGCTGTCTGTTCCACTGTAGTGCTGCGGCACATATTCTGGACGCTTTCCCTCTGGAGGCAATGTTGACACTCAGGTTGGCAGGGGCACCGGCTCAAGCTGTCCGCGTTATCGTGTATTAGCCCAGATCGGTGCACAATAGTGTAGTGATGTTGCTCTAGTTTACCTATCCAGCGAGCAAGCTGGCCCTCAGGATTTTTCAGTGACTTCAACCACCGCAATGCGGCGTGATCCGTGCGGATGGTGAAAGTTGCACCGTACAGGTAAGCATGGAAAAAGTCAAGGCTCTTGACTACTGCCAGGAGTTCTTTCTGGGTCACGCAGTAGTTTTTCTCGGCTGGGGTGAGCTTCTTGCTGAAGTAGGCCACAACCCGTTCCATGTCGGCACATGCCTGGGACAGCACTCCACCAATCCCCTCATCACTGGCATCACAATCCAGTATAAAAGGCTTAGAGGGGTCTGGGTAGGTGAGTACGGGCGAGCTGATGAGGGCCTCCTTGAGCTTCTCAAAGGCAACCTGAGTTTCCGCTGTCCACTCAAACTTGCACCCCTTCTTCGTCAGGAGGTGCAGTGGTGCAGCAATCGTAGCGAAGCCTTTCACAAACCTGCGGTAGTATGAGCACAACCCGAGGAAGCTCCGCAGCTCCTTCACGTTGGTGGGTGTCGGCCAGTCCCTTACCGCAGCCACCTTCTCAGGATCAGTGCGTACTCCAGCCTCGCTCACGATGTGTCCCAAGTATTGGACCTCCTTTTGGAACAGACAGCATTTCTTCGGGTTGAGCTTAAGGTGTGCAGCTCTAAACCGGGCGAAAACCTTTGATAGCCTTTCCATCTCCTGCTCGAAGGTCTGGCCAAAGACAATCACGTCGTCAAGGTAGATGAGTGCCGTCTTCCCGTGAAGTCCCTCCAGCACCCTCTCCATCAGCCGCTCGAACGTGGCCGGCGCGTTGCACAGGCCAAAGGGCATGACCTTAAACTGCCACAGGCCTTGACCGTAGGAGAAGGCTGTTTTCTCTTTGTCCTGCTCCGACATTTTGACTTGGTGATACCCAGACTTCATATCCAGTGTTGAAAACCACTTGGAGCCCACCAAAGCGTCGAGCGTGTCGTCGATCCGTGGGAGTGGGTATGAATCCTTGATGGTGAGATCGTTGAGGGCTCGGTAGTCTACGCAGCACCTGAGGGAACCGTCCTTTTTCCTGACGAGCACTACAGCAGACGCCCACGGGCTGCTGGACCGCTCGATTAACCCCTGTTGCCGGAGATCATCCATCACCTCATCCATCTCCTTGCGACGGGCTGGTGCCATCCTTCGAGGAGCTTGCTTCACTGGGCGGTGGCTACCTGTGTCGATGTGGTGCTCTGCCAGGTCCGTACACCCCAAGTCCAGGTCTCCTGTGGAAAACACATCTGCATTCCTCACGAGAAGCTCCCTGAGCTGTTCCACTTGGGGCTCCTCTAGACACTTGGAGCTCCTGTCAAACAGGTCGCGCAGGTAGTCGGGCAGCTCCTCCTGGGGCTTCGTCAGGGTTCTCCTGCAGACACAGGTTCTCGGTACCTGGTCGATCTCTTGGCACAACCCCACCATGGTCCCTTGTTTTATTTTCTTTGGGCTGAAGGAGACATTGGCCACGACGACAGGCACTTCCGCTGCAGTAGGGTCTGCCAAAGTACTGCCTACAATCACCCCGTTTTCTACCGGGCATCGACTTCCACTCTCTACCACACACAGGCTAGCCGGGGGGGCACCTGTAATTTGACAGGGTAACAGCATCTCCGACCTCGGAGGAATAATGGTGGTGCGCTTGACCGTCACTGGCAGGTCTTCCTTGTTCACAGTCGTCAGTGGCACCCTCCTTCCTCCTACAGTCAGCTGCTTAGCGCGGAAGTCCAGCTCGCACCTGTGGGAGACAAGATAATCCATACCTAGGATGCAGGGGTCGTCCATGTCGGCCACGTACACAGAGAGGAACTCTTCCTTTCCTCCGAGCTCAAACTTCACGTCCATTGGGCCTCTGAGCTCTGCGTAGTGTCCTGTGACTCCGCACAGTCGATGCGGCGTCTTAGGAAGCCGACGATGACTCACCACGTCAGGCCGCACCAATGTGCGTTCCGAGCCTGTGTCGACGACCACAGGCCACAACACTCCGTCAACCTTGCCCTCCACTTGGCAGCTTGTCATGGTGTTTCTCCTGCACACTGATATCTTCGGGGCATGTACAGGACAGACTGGTCGTTGCCCCCGTGAACCAGTCCTTCTTAGTTTCCTGAGTGGTGGTCCCTCGTTGGGGGCACATTTTTCCGACACTTATTCTTCCAGTGCCCCTTTTCTCCACAGGTCCAGCACTTGGGTCCTTCTCTGGGCTTCTTCTTAGCGCCACCTTCATATTCCTTCTTCCTCTTATAGCATTCGTTCTCCTTGTGCCCAACCTTCTCGCAGTACCAGCACGTTCCCTGGAACCTGTCTGTGTCGCTGACAGCGCCCTTTCGTGCCCTAAAGCCAGAAGTCGAGTCGTCCCTGAAGCTTGACAAGCTAGACCTAACAAAGGACTCAAACTCCATGGCACGTGCCAGAGCTTCCTGCACTGATGTTGGCTTAGCTTGGTTCACTTGTATCTTCAGCTGAGGGCTGTCCAGGGCATCGATGAATTGATCACGCAGCAAAACCGTCAGCAGGTCAGGGGTGGCACCTGGGTATGCCTTGTGCGCCATGCTCTCAAGGTCCTGAGCGAGTTCCTGAAGAGATTCGCCGCGCCTCCTGTTGCGGGTTCTGAACCTAACCCTGAAGAGCTCGTTCTGGTGCTTGGTCCCATATCGTTGCTCCAACGCCTGTGCCAGCCCGCTGTAGCTGCCCTTTGTCGCATTGTCGAGCTGAGCAAGGACCTCCAGCGCCGCCCCTTTCAGGCTAGTGGCCAGCTGTACCGCGCACTCTTGGTCATCCCATCCGTTCCGAGCTGCCAACAGCTCAAACTGAGCACGGTAAGCCTCCCAGGAGACCTTGCCATCAAACTCCTGAGGCTTCTTTCTAACAGGCGAACCCAGCAGACTCATGGGGCTGGCGGAACTTCTTGCGGGGATAAACTCAGGCGAAACAGGGCTCAAACTACCCCGGACTTGCGTAGGAGAAGCATCTTGGGTACAACTAGTCCCTGCAGGCACTGGCTGTCCGTTTCCAGCCAAGCAGTCTTCAAGGGCCTTCACTCTGTCACTTACTTCTAATATTTCTTTGTGTGTCGTCTCCCGTACCACCTCCATCTCTTGTTGAAGATTTGTGTGTTCTTTCTCCACTTCTATCAGGCGTTGTCCCAAGTTCGTGGTCACATCAGTCATTTCTCTTCGCACTGACTCACTTCCATCTTGTACTGCTTTTAGCTGTTGCTGTAATCCTGTGAAGCGATCTTCTAGCTGTTCTTTGAGTTCTTGGAGTGTTCCTTCTTGTTGTTGCTGTGCTCTTTCTTGTTGTTCTTTGAGTTCTTGGTGTGCTTTTTCTTGTTGTTCTTTGAGTTCTTGGTGTGCTCTTTCTTGTTGTTCTTTGAGTTCTTGGAGTGTTCTTTCTTGTTGTTGCTGTGCTCTTTCTTGTTTCTCCCCCTGTAGTCTCAAGGCTTCCAAAAGTTCAGTCAACATGTCGTCCCTCTGGGCAGCTTGGGAACGAGTCTCCATGGCGAAAAAACAAATGGCTACACTCCTGACGCCAATGTTATGCCGGACGTGTTACTTGGGTTCCGTGTCGCCGTCAGGAGACTCCGTGGGAGGGAGATATGTAAACACTTTGCACAGTTTCTGTAGTTTAATGTTCTTCACTCTGACTCTTCACTTACCACTAGCTTACTATGACTGGGACTGCCCTCCTCTCGCCCTCTTCTCCTATATATATCCAGAACAGTACAGTCTAGAATGTTACAGTATATTTTAGATCATACAAGAACATGTAGCAAAAGTATGTGCGAGTTGGCAACACTTCCCGCCTGGCGTCTGGCCGCGCCCCGCGGGGCGCGGACGAGGCTTTGCTCCCCGCCCCCTTGCTCGCTCTTCCCGGAGCCTTCTAGAGCCCCATGGACGCCGGGGGAAGCTTCCAGCACAACACTAATGATCAGTATCACACCGCTTTACTCGTTTGTTCATTTTCTATGATCCCTTTGGAGTTTGAAGTTTAACTTAATTGACATTCTTTGCACTTGCCATTGTTGGAAACCTTCCCTATGACAACACAAAATTTAAGTAAAAGTGCTTTTATTAATTTTAGTAGGAAACCTTAATTTAAGCTTTAACAATGATTTTGTCGTAGGCTTGAAGTGGCGGGAAAAGAGAAAACTCCAACAGGGTTACACAAATACATCTATGCATTGTATTCACAACATTCTTTTTCCAAGTGCAAATATAAATTTAACTTAATATTATGCTATAGTTGCCCATTCAGCATTCACGCTAATACTACTTCTCATAGAAAATACGATTTGAGGGAGGGGGGGAGACGAAAGTAATGAATTGATATCATGGCAACAAAAACATGCATCATTGCTTTACTTGGTCTGCTCTCAAGCTAACAACACCTCAGCGCTTTCGCCCCACATTAACTCGCGGCAGTGGTGATGTCTCGAGGACAACAGGACTCCTCCAGAACTTACTTCAAGAGACCACTTCTTTTGAAACCCTTCGAAAGATAAGTGCCTCCTACAGTTACAACTAGGTATTAGGCCTGTTAGGATTATCGTTGTAACGCTGGGAGGTGCTTGTAGGGGAAAGCCCGGCACCCCTGCTGTATTAGTGGTAAGTGGTTTGTGTGTCTTTTTGTAGAGTTGTCCTGGTGTGGTTCAAGAGTCTTGCGAGAAACATAACCGTTGGGTACGGTAAATTCACTGTCTCACAACATATTTTCAAAAGAAGTGAGTAACTACATCAGCTGCTCTTTGCCAGATTCAGTTGAATTTAGCAACGAGCACAGCCTTGTTAGTTCATCCCCTGAGGCAGTATAAAGTAAAGATGAAAGATATTTTCAAAAGAAGTAGGGGTACCTACATCAGCTGCTCTTTGCTAGATTCAGTTGAATTTAGCAACGAGTACCTGCAGCCTTATTAGTTCATTCCCTGAGGCAGTATAAAGTTCAGATGAAAGTGTTACTGTTTGGTCATTCTTACGGATACGTGATCTGTCTCGGTTTGGGAGTTGGGATCGCGAATTGGTTCTAGCAAACGGGTACAGAGATCGGGTAATATGAGTCGCTTAATGGTACTTCGACCCTTCCTCCTCGACCACCCTCAGTATCTCGGGGTTGTTGTTCACTTGCGAGGAACTGGTTTGGTGAGGTACATACTACAGGGATGCAGTCTTGGGTGGTTTTAAAATACGCCCTTGAACACCGGCAGTAAGTAGTTGACCCCCAGATGCCCGAAGCATTATTCAGTTGAATAGCTAGTGGCAATTGAGGGCCAACTAGCCGGTCCGGGACTGCCTCCTTGTACAGTTAGGGGTCTTTTTTTTATAATTGCCCTTTTAATTGAAACCACCCCTATTAATCAAACCCTTTCAGATTGTTTATTTCAATATTGAGCTTGCTTCTATATTTGACACAATGGATTCAAAACTAAACCCTGAGGAAGCAGCCACCCAAGGAGTAGTTAAAGACTCTGTTCCCCAAGAGATAATTAAGACCCTGAGAAGGAGCAGGGGAATCTTTAAAAGAAAAATAACACTCCTTAAGCAATTGAAAGAATTAACTCAAACAGATTCCTTGACATCCTCCCTAAGTAAGAGCTTGACCAATAAAATAGAATTAGAAATGGTACAAGTGAAACACTATGATGACAGAATAAATAAAGTAATGGATCAAACAGACCTAGAAAGTAAGGATGAAACTTAGTATGCCTCAGAGAGTTGGAAGATCAAATGAATTTCTCACTACAGATTGAAATAGAATTAGATCAGTATGTTGAGCTAAATAAGTATCAGGATTTAAGAGGTGCTCAAAGTGATATTAATTCACAGAATCTGATGCAGTTTATGTCACAGATGAATTTTAGTGAAGGTAAGCCTCCTCCATTGAATTGTGGAACATTTTTGGGAAAGGAGAAGGACAAGTTTGCTTTTAATACCTTTTTTAACCAATTTAATAATGTGATTGGGACGAGAAAGCATCTGACTGATGCTACCAAGCTAGCCTATTTAATTGGCTATTTGAGATATTATGCTCTCTCAGTAGTGAAACATTTATCCATAATGGATGCTAACTACAAAAGAGCCATCCAAATGCTGGAGGAAGAATTTTTAGACAAAGAATTCATTATTGATGAAACTTACAAGAATATAATGAAATCTTATCCTAGCTCTTCGTTTGACCCTGAATATACTTCCACCAAGATTTTCTTAAATGAGATAAGGGCCCATTTAGCCGAGTTAAAGGCACATGGCTTTAACTTTCTGGAACCAGACTCGGCTGGTTATTCCCTTATCAGCCACATCATCTTTGACAAATTGCCAGCAACAGTAAAAGGGGAATTCATTCATCTTCTATCCAAGAATTACCCCACCATAACTGAAATCTTTGAAAATTATCACAGAGTTCTCACCACTCTGAGTAAAACTTTTTCAGTAAAGCCTAAGAATTTTAATAAAGGCAACAATAAGCCCTCCTCAGGTGAAAACAAACCGCCAATGAAGGCCAGAGAAAACCAAGCCCCAAAGGGTACACTCCAAAATTACAAATCCTTCTCCACAGAATTAACTTGTAAGTTATGTGGGGCTGGTGGGCATTCTTTGGGCCAATGCTCGAACTTTACCAACTTGGAAGCCAAAATTACCCGACTAAAAGAATTATCTATGTGTACCAGGTGTGCTGGTTCGGGGCACGATGAAAACAACTGTTATGGAAAACAGGGTAAACTTAGATACCGATGCAGAGTCTGTCGGTCCAAAGAACATATTACACCCTTGTGTCCCTCGGCTGACAAGAAAGATAATGCTAAACCTCAAATTGAGACAAATATAAGCTTATGCCTGGCTCAAAGAAGTTTCGACTCTTGCCAATTGCTGCCAACAATGAGTTTAACTTTAAAGAATGGCAGAAAGAGTAGAAAGGTTAGGTGCCTTGTTGATACCGGAAGCCAAAGATCATATATTTCGGAAACCGCTGCCAAAGACCTTTGCCCAGATGTGAATAAATTGTTTTCCTTAGATTGCGATGTTGGAACCTACATTGGTGCAAACAAAAAGCTTCAAACAAATGGCTACAGGGATTAAATTAGAAGATTGATTCACTTTTGTTCCCTTATTGGTGGACAAGACCTTGGACATTAATTTTTATGTTCCAGGGATGAACGAAGTCATTTGCAAATTCAAGGAAAATAACATAAAATTGTTGAATGAACACTTCTATGAGGCCAAGAACCATGAAACTATCCAAGTTGATATGTTGCTAGGCATTGACATTATACAGTCTATGTCATCAGTGTCCTGGCAAGAGAAATTAGGAGGTAAATGTTTAGTTATGCACAACAAAGTAGCTCCCATTGGAAATGTATTTAACTTTTTGAGTCCAGCAGAACAACAATTTGCTATGCATCTCCTAACAAAAAAGGATGAGAAAAACCTATGCAACAAAACTAAAACAATGGTTAATGCCGTTTTGGACCCTATAAAATCATATTTTAATCCACTTGAACACCTTCTAGAGGACACAGAAGTGGACAATGGACTGGAGCATCTCTTTAGCCTCGAGTCCTTAGGAAATAAAACCACTGATCAAGACCTAGTGTCCCTAGACAGCAAACAAATAAAGCAGTTTGAAGATGGTATTACTTTCAAAGAGCGTCATTATAATGTTTAGTTGCCATGGTATTCAGACAAAATAGATTCTGTTCCTTCAAATCATTCTGTTGCACTTAACGTGTTGGAACGAACTCTGGACCACTTAAAAAGAAAGGGGTTACTAGAAAAGTATCAAGCTGTATTTGACCAACAGCTGGCTGACGGCATAATAGAAGAAATTGAAGTAAACCCTTCTCAGTATCATCAAAAAATTTGGATACCTCATAGACCTGTCATCAAAATGGAAGAACAAGTAACAACTAAAATAAGACCTGTGTTCAATTGTTCTTTAAAAACCAAGAAGGAATTACCTTCTCTTAATGAGGCTGCCTACCCAGGTGTAGATTTAATGAATAACATTCTTCAATTACTTTTCTATTTTCGCACCAATAAATCAGTCATGCTCAGTGATGTAAAACAAGCCTCTTTGATGATTAAATTAAGAAATGAAGTAGACCAAAATAAGTTTTGCTTCTTTTGGAAAAGGGGCTACAAATTGGTCACCAACAGGTTCAAGACCATAGTGTTTGGGTTTACCTCTTCCCCATTCATCTTGCACTATGTGATGAAACATCATGCAAGTTCATTTCCTGATGACAAATTAAGCGAAATATTGGCAAATAATTTTTATGTAAATAATCTATTGGTAACAGGAAATGAAATTAAAGAAATGAAGGAATTATATAATCTGGCATATGAGAGAATGAAGGCAGGCGGATTTACCTTAAGATCTTGGAATTCCAATTCAACTGAATTGAGAGAACAGATGGAAAGTGATGGAAGATTAGTAGAACACTCCAGCGAAGAAGAAAAGGTGCTAGGGTACAGATATAATGTTCAGCAGGATTCCCTGAGCATAGCTCCATGCAAAATAAATCCAGAAGCAAACACAAAAAGACAAGTCCTTTCTCAAACTTCCAAACTATTTGATCCTTTGAATTTGGCTCTACCTGTAACCATAAGAGGAAAATTATTAATGAGAAAAATATGGAAACTAGAAGGAGGCTGGGACGAACCCCTTCCTGAAGAGATCTGTACTGAGATGAAAAAATTAAGTAGAGACTTGGAGATGCTGTCAGAAGTGTCATTTCCTAGACAAGCTCTAAACGAGCTAAACACATATGGGCTACATATTTTTTGTGACAGTTCCGCTGAAGCGTATGGCTTTGTTGCCTACACTCTAGATGGAGAGGGTAGAAGTACATACCTACACTTTAACTCTTAAGGTAGCTCCATTAAATAAGAGAAATAACCACAGCATCCCCACTCTAGAGCTCATGGGTGTGATATTAGCTTTCAAATGCTTACCTACAATTTTAGAGGCTTATCAACACATCCAAATTCAATTTATAAATATCTGTGTGGATGCTCAGGTGGTGCTAAATTGGCTTCTAACTAAGGATACTAAAGTAAAATCCAAATTCTTGAAAAATAGAGTTAGAAGCTGATGGCCTGAAGACTGAAATAAGTAAGAAATTCAAGTTACCTGTAGCATACCACTATGTACACACTGAAGAGAACCCAGCAGATATGCTAACCAAAGGGTTATCTTATAGTAAATATCTAGATAAAATGAAGTTCTGGCTGGAGGGACCACAGTGGCTTACTAATGATTACCAACTGCGGCCTCAATACCCTTTGTTGAGCATAGCGCCTTCTCAAAAAGGCAAAATATGCACTGCTTGTACCTCTCATGCAACTGCCTAAAGTAAATACAGGAGTAATAAATATAAATAAATACTCTTCCTTTGAGGGCTTGTTGAGGTGCACAGCTTACCTATATAAATTTCTAAATAAAATAAAGGATTGTGATCCTAGAAAGAAAGCCTTAGAGTATTGGGTAAAGGTGGCTCAAACTGAGTGTTTCCAGAATTAACTGAATTTCTTGAAGAATCCAAATAATGCAAATGAAAAAAATACTCCTCCTCTGGTATCTAACCTCAACTTATTTCTAGATGAAAGAGGCATTATACGGTTCAAAGGCAGGATAAGTAAGTGTCAATACTTCAGGTATGACATACATCACCCTGTGTTACTCCCTAAGGAGCACAGGTTAACTACATTGATAATAAATGACTGTCATAACAAAATGCAACATTTAGGCATTGGAACTACCTTGAATTATTTAAGGGAACAAGGGTATTGGATCCCTAAGGGTTGGATGGCAGTCAAGAGCACACTAAGCTCTTGTAATGTATGTAAAAAGTATAATGCCTTGGCATTTAAGTACCCAGAATTCACAGATATGCCTAAGCATCATATGAACCTAATAAAACCTTTTCAGCATGTCGGGGTAGATTATACTGGCCATTTCTGGGTCAAACATGAACTTAGTGATCAGTCAGTCAAGGTTTATGTTTTGGTATTCACTTGTCTTAATATTAGAGCTGTTCACTTTGAAATATTACCTGACATGTCAACAAAGAATTTTCTGTTAGCCTTTCATAGATTTTGTAACCCATATTCTATTCCCCATTACCTGTACAGTGATAATGCCAAAGCCTTCTTAAAAGGTGGCAACATTTTAGAAAACTCCCTACAATCCAAAGAAGTTCAAGAAGAACTGGAGAGAATTAACATCATGTGAGAATTCCCTTATATTCAGCATGGGTAGGCTCTGCTTGGGAAAGGTTAATAAGGGTGCTCAAGAATTGTCTGTATAAAGTAGTCGGAAGGGCCAAGTTGACATACTTTGAGATGTTAACATCCTTGTCAAGCATTCAGTTGGCCATAAATTCTAGACCCTTGACCTACCGGTCCAGTTCAGAAAGCTTGGAGTTTATAACACCTAACTCCTTCTTGAAACTTCATGGGAACCCATCTCTCGTATTGAGGCGGGATGAGGAAGTGTGGGTCGATGACCAGAGCCAGCCCTCTTTAGAAAAGACTCTTGAAGTGCAAGAAGAAGTATTAGAAAGCTTTAAAAAGTTGTGGTATGAGAGTTGTCTACTCAGTTTAAGAGAACATAGCAGAAACCTATATCAGTCAACTTGGGAAAACAAAATTAAAATAGGAGATATAGTTCTGATTAAAGCTTTAAATAAACCCAGACCCTTCTGGTTCTGCACTGTCTTGCAAGTTATTAAGGGATTGGACAATAAAGTAGGAACAGTCAAGGTCAAACAAGGTAATGGAGCAGTAGAATTTCATTCTATATGTAACCTTTATCCGCTGGAGCTCACTATAACTCATCCGGGAAGAGATTTGGTATATGACCAGGGGGCCTCCCACAATAATGCCGACCCCACCCAGAGTGGCGGTGATCGTGTCGGGGCGCCTCGGCCCAAAAGGAAGGCTACAGAGCGGTTTAACAAAATGCTTAGGGATAATTTAGATAACTTGTAAATATCTTGGTTGTTTCAGTACTTCACCTACTGAGGCTGAAGACTTTAGAATTCATTTTGGGTAGTAGTTAGAATTATTAGGGTAAGAGCAAGTCTATTTGGATGAGATGTGCAACGATCTCAACCCCCCTTAGTTTCATTTCATTCTTTTTCTCTTACTAAGATTAGTCCCCATTTCTTTTCTTTAAATAAATAAATAAATAAATAATTGAATAAATAATTACTCTAGACGGTTAATTGCGATTTGGGGAATCGCAATCTCCTCTGAGGAATGTGTTAGGAATTAGGTCAGTTAACCAGGGGATTAGACAAATTAACTATTTCCCTTATGGAACTAGTCTCGGGCCAAGAGTTCAAGCCAACTAAGAGTATCGTCTGAGCTCAAATAAGCCTTGGATGGTACTTACGTACTTCGCTCATCAGCTCCCAGACCAAGACAGTATCACCGTATTCACTGCTTGAAGACTAAACACATTTACATTGAAAGGAATAACAATAGTTCAGTGTTTCCTTTCATGAAATAATAAATAATTGCCCTTGCGGAATAATTAAGAGCAAGTTTAATTTAACTGATCGAAAGCCACGCCATCTGGCGAGGGAAATTCTAAATACCCCTTCAGACCCACGTGGTTGGCTTTCGACCCACAACATCACCTGCTCTCAAGCTAACAACACCTCAGCGCTTTCGCCCCACATTAACTCGCGGCAGTTCTGATTTAAACTTAGTCTCGAGGACAACAGGACTCCTCCAGAACTTACTTCAAGAGACCACTTCTTTTGAAACACTTCGAAAGATAAGTGCCTCCTACAGTGATTACAACTAGGTATTACTATCAGGCCTGTTAGGATTATCGTTGTAATGCTGGGAGGTGCTTGTAGGGGAAAGCCCGGCACACCTGCTGTATTAGTGGTAAGTGGTTTGTGTGTCTTTTTGTGGAGTTGTCCTGGTGTGGTTCAAGTGTCTTGCAAGAAACATAACCGTTGGGTACAGTAAATTCACTGTATCACAACAAGTTTCACGTGGAAATACTATAGCGGTGACCGCCGCCATTGGTAACGATCAAAACAAACAAAATGACTGTGAAAGCGGCCCTAAGTGCATGTTGTGAAGTATAAAAGTGTGGAGAAGGAGGACCTAAGAAGCAATACAAAGCAGTACAGGTCAAAAGAAGAAGAAGATCCACTACATTGGCTGGTGTTGCGAGAAATATCTCCCCGCTGAAAGTAGTCATTCTGCTGTCCACCACGCATGCACGCTGTGGGAATACACAGCATTAAAGGTATTAATTTGCCTGGTTTTGTTCTAGTCTGTCCGCTTGTGATCTTTGTGAGCTCTGAGGGAAATCAGGAAACAGTAACCAAGTTTAACCTCTCTGTGAGCTATTTTGTGGCGGCAGCGGTTTACGTTCAATCATGATATTAGTTATTTCATGATTTTTAACAGAAAGAGTTAGCAGATTATTTTGTAACACACAGAAAACTACCAGAAAAATATAGGTTTGTCCAACTGTCCCAAGGGTGACCGCAAGTGACCACCCTTACTCTAGCAGACGACACCACGTGGATCGCAAGCGTGTATTCAGAACTGCCAGCCAGTTGTAAGGCAGCCGCCTTCAACTGGGGCTTAAAAACGATCTGTTCTTACTTCCCATTTTCTGCCTACTAACAAGGTACGTACTTTGAGATAACAAGGGAGTAAAGTCGAAAAAAATGTGATAATTAAGGAAGTAAAGTTGGACAAAGTCATTATTTTCCACAGGTCGGAACCAATAAGCGCTTTTACATGGATTTCAATACCTCGAGTTTCGCGCCATACCTTCGGAATGAAGCAAGCGCGAAACTCGAGATGGTACTGTAGATACACACACACACACACACACACACAAAAAAAAAAAAATGCATGTTGGCTTAACACCACCAGGTTCTTGCCTACACACTCTCACACAACACACCATGCTTCCACCTGCCTCTTCCCTAAATATAGACACACATGCTGTGAGTCACCTTACCACTCCCTGTCTCTCATATCACTTGTATTGAATGTGAATTGTGATCCTAGGCTCTTGGACATTATGAAGTGAATGCATGTGTAGTGGGCAGCCTGGCAACAAAGAGGCTTGGAGAAGGTGGCATCATGGTTTGTAAACTATAGTGGTGGACAGCAAGGCATGACGGCCCCATGTCAGTCAGGAAAGCCATGTTTCAAGCGAATTAGAGTTGAATTGCATTTGGTGCACAAAAATCTATACTGCTGTTGTATATGAGAATTACCTCTATCTTCCTCAGTCTGTTAACAGGATAAAAAATATAATGGATATGATTTTTGAATGGTGTTTATTCCAAGCAAGTGTGGTCATCATCATTTCATTGACACCTGCTCCTAGGTGCTCCCACCAGGGGATGGCCATGGCAGAAGAGTTTCCAACTTTCTCTATCCAGACACTCCCTCCTTGCCTGCTCAAAGTTTCTCAAAGATCTTTCTCCCCTCTCCCTAACGTACTCCTGTGCCCTATCTCTCCATTTCACTGGAGGTCGTCTTCTAGCATTCCCTCCCTCTATCTCACTCACACATACCCTTCTAGTCATCTTACTCTTCTCCATTCGCTCCATGTGGCCAAACCACTTTAAAGTCTGTCGCTTCACTTCTTCCACCACTCCACACTTCTTCCCTTCACCCCCGTGACACATTCCAAAACGCTCGTACACACTTTCATTACTCATTCCATCCATTCTACTCACACTCCATGCACTCCTCACATAAATCATTTCCACTGCCTGCACTCTAGACCTCTGAATGTCATTCCAGGCCAACGTTTCACTTGCATATATATGTGAGGGTTGGTACTATTATTGTATTTCTCAAATCCCTCTTTACCTCCATGCTCACACTTCTGCCATTCATGATTCGTCCCGAAGACCCTATGACCCTTCTTCCTTGCAATGTCCTTTCTCTTATCTCTCCCTCCGTACCACCATGCTTACACATAACTGATCCAAGGTACTTAAACTCATTGACCTCCTCCATTTCTTCACCATTCAAAATTATTTTGCATTCCTTTTCACATTCAATTCCCATTCTATATGGGCATACAAAATCTACAACCTCACTTCTGCTTCGCTCACAAACCATCACTTTACTTTTGTTGACATTTACTTTCAGCTTTCTCCTTTTACAGACACTCAAAAACACTGACCAAATTTTGTAAGTCACTTTCATTTTCTGCAATGAGCACTGTGTCATCAGCAAACAGTATCGAATTCAGTACCCACTTCCTTCCCTCAGCGAACATTTTTACTCCAACTTCCCCAACTTTGCCCTTCATTTCTCTAATAACACCATCCATATAAATATTGAACAACCATGGTGACATGACACATCCCTGCCTTAAACCCACTTTTATCTCAAAATTTTCACTTGTTTCTCCACTAATTTTGACACATGCAGATGCATCCTCATAGAAAGACTTTATTGCACTAAGCAGTTTTCCTCTCACACCATAAATCTTTAAAACATCCCACAATGCAATGTGGTAAGTCATCAATAAGCTGATGCAGTACATCATTGCCACATTATTCTTTCCCCCAGTGAATCAGGGCACATAAGGGACTCTGACACAGAGGGGTTGACACAACTAAGCAGAAGCTGCAGTGCTCTTGCCTTCAGCCTGCCAAGAACCAGGAGAGATTAAGTCTTTTGCCTACTGCACTCTTATTGGTGTCACTCCTGATGTCTGTATGTTTATTTTACCTTTTCTTCTAAAGTTCTTGTTTAATTGAGTGACTCATTATCAAATGGCAAATATTATTTGTTCTAAATATAAATATTTGAGTAGAATTGATAATGGGTTCTATATTTAGGGTGTTATGCTATACAAATAATCTTGAATTAATTTGTGTTAAATTGATGGGTTAAGATTCGTTTTAGGTCCGTGCCAGTATCTCATTACCTACCTTATGAAACATCAGTATCTCTTCATATATCTTTTCTACAAACCTTCAACAGTCATGGAAACGCTTTGAAAATCCAATTCAAGGACTTTTTTTTTTACTCTTGAAAATAGGGGATAATGTTTACGAAAGCGTCGCCTCCTCTGGTGCTGGCTGCGGCGACGCTGCAGCAGGTGTTGCGAGAAATACCTCCTCGCTGAAATAAGTCACATATACATGTGTGTGTGTGTGTGGGAGGGTCCAGGGGGGGCGGCGCAGCCCCCCCGTTAGTAGGTCGTAAAGTTCGGTTGGAGTAGTTTAAATATGCTACCCGACCCTAAGCCCTCTGCGAGCTATTTTACGGCTGCGGCGGCTGCAGCGTCGCCGCGGCCAGCACCAGAGGAGGCGACGCGCTTTCGTAAACATTATCCCCTATTTTCAAGAGTATAAAAAAGTCCTTGAATTGGATTTTCAAAGCGTTTCCATGACTGTTGAAGGTTTGTAGAAAAGATATATGAAGAGATAGTGATGTTTCATAAAGTAGATTATGAGATACTGGCACGGACCTAATACGAATCTTTACCAATTGATGTTCTATTGTATATGCAGAGAGCCAAAGCTGATGTGTACACTGTCAACTCTCTTGAACTCTACAACTTCTGCTGCACTTGGCAGATTACTTTACCTTCACTTACTCTTGGTAGCCTAAGCAAGAGGCATGGCAGATAGTAGCTCTGAGTGTTCCTGTGCATAAGACAAGAGGAATTCAATCTTCTTGATGACTGACTTAACCAGGAGTAATGAGGTGATTTTAAGCTCCACTTGAGTGCTCCCCTCAGGAAAGGCAGATGAGAACATCCCCTTCCTTGGCCCTGAAAGTAAGATAAATGGACTCTGGTTCATGATTTTGGTTAGGTAGTATTCTATATACACATATACCATTAGCAATGACTTTGAGGGCCCACTTGATGGACCCAAAAATAAAGAACATCTGAATCACTTTTACATTTCATTTTGCTTGTGGTGTGAAAGTTTCATAAAGTGAAAGTCCATCACTGCTTGCCATCTCACCTAAAGAGTGAACTACTCCTGAACATAATAATTATGGTTTATATAGAAGTCCATCTGATCTTTAACATGGGTCGGTTGAGGTAAGCTCTGTAACCCCTCTCTGTAAAACCTAAATCCCAACCTTATTCAATATAAAAAGTTGAGGCTCACACAAGGACCCCGATCCAGTTTTGCTGGGGAGCCCGACAATGTGGTGGGTTCACCCAATGCATCCGCATCGAGTGAGCCTGCCACCTCTGATGGCTGCAGGGCAAAACCTACAAGACCCCTGCATATCAAAGAGAGGAGGGCCCCATAGCCCCTTTTCCATTTTGGGGGTGGCTGAGATGTTGCAAATACAGCAGGTATACAAACCAGGCCCTAGATAATCCTTCAGAGGTCTCTGCGTATGGGCTCCTCGAATGTTCTGAGAATCACTGACTGCATTATCTATTGAATGAGCTAATAATGCTGAAGGTGAATATAGTGGGATGCTCTGAGACAAGAAGGCCTGGCAATGGCAAGATCAAAAGTGGATGGTACACTTACAACTGGTATGGCATAAGCTATGGTGCCCATCTTCAGGAGGTAGCTACGGGGATCTGGCCATCTGAAACCATTTGTGGTTGAGGTTACACCAGATGATGAGCATATAATGCAAGTGAGGCTGAAATACACCCTGTCTCTTGTTGCAGTGCATGCTCCTACTGAGATGTGTGAAACTAAAGAGGAGTTGTTTTATCTCAAGATGGTGAAAGGCTTTGGATTTGTCCATAAGTTTGCAGAGAAAGTCTCAAATTGATTCAATGTGCTCAGCACCCTTGAGGATTCTGTAGATTTGTGGGATACCTTCAAATGTGAAACTCTTAACCCCTTGAATATGAGGATGCGCATACTGGGTTGATGGCATGAAGAAAGGTGGGTGGCAAAGGCTATTTGGGTGGCAGGGAACAACAGAGCAGCAGAAACAACGGTGGTTCCAAGCTTGTACAGACAGCATCCTCACCACACACTATGGATGCCTGCGAATATTTGTGCATCTGGCCTATTGTGACACCATGATGGGCGCATAGTACAGGGCGGGGGCAGCACAGTCAGTGTACACAGCAGATTTAGGCCATTCTTTGCCTCCACCTCGCATAGAACGGGTTCAACTTGCGTGCTTTGAGTTTGTGGGTTGAACTTTTAGATTCCACGTAGTAGGCATTTCACACAGCGTGAAGACACGTAGTGGGTGTGCCTACGGTACTTGGTTCGGTATTGAGTTGACATTCTAAGTATCCCGCCAAGGGTAGAGTAGTGGTTTGTTTACACAAAATTCCCACACTTCCTACCCTCCCCCCTTCCTCACTGCCATCCTAACGCTCTGCCCCAGCTGGGCCGAGGTGAGACAGGTGGGGAGAAGGCTGGATGGGCTATGGAACCCAAGCTGTATGTACTCCTCAAACTTCAGTAAATAGTCGCCACCCTAACAGCTTATAGGCCTACCTACAACCAGGTCAATAATATTAGCAATACTTAAGTAATTAGATGACATTTCAAATATTCTGCCATGGGTAGAGAAGCTGTTTCCACAGTTTCTCTGCTTCCTACCAAGCTTACTGCTACATCTAGCAGACAGCAGTTGGTTTGCAAAATGGTATCCCAAAACAACAGCCCCCTCACAATATTCCTGAAGCAACTCCTACAGGCAACCATTTACTGGAAATAGCAATTATAGTTGAATGAAACATTCACAGAAAGTTAGAAGATGCAGCAGAGGTGACACAAGCCACTCATATGTGTCCATTGTTTACACTGTCCCCCTCCAACATAACCCCTGGGGGTGTTTGGCTAAGCCTGCCATCTTGGCAAAACTTGGTGGCTCAATTTCGTAACATTGCACTATGTTGTGTGGCTAAAAGGTCAACCAAATGCAGAGCTGGGGTGAGGCAAGCTCATGAAGACAGGCAGTGTAAGGGAGGAGGGGAGGAGGCACGGGAACACTGCTCTATCAGTGCTAGGATCTTTGAATAATATTTTATTTTACTAGTTAAGCGAGACTGATGATATACACTTTCCCGAAATTTGTATTTTTTGGGGGGTTTAGCTTGTACTGCTTGAATTGGCAACAGTGTACCTGAGTCACACAAAACAATGCAAATGGAGGTTGGGCCGATGTTGCGAGAAATACCTCGTCGTAGAATTAAGTCACACTGCTGTCGTCATTACACATGCGCACCGGGGAACATACAGCAGGAAAACATGTTAATTTGCCTTATTTTGTTCTGGTTTATCCATGTGTGATATATGTAATGATTGATATTCCCTGCAAGACAACACCACACCAGACCAACAGACCAAACAAACAGGAACTGAGTGATCATCAACGAGAGGGAATTCTTACTGAAATCTGCCCTACTCATTTGTTATAAAGCCTTCTCCTGATTAAAAGCATTTCTCTGATGTTTGTGCCATACATTGGAGCCGAACAGGACATGCTAATGATAGCGGTGAGCGAAATACAGAAAAAGTAAGCAGATTGAACCTCTCTCCGTGAGCTATTTTGCGACTGTGAGCTGATTCCCACAACAGTAGGGGCGAATGCTCAATAGTGGTCATATCTTAGTCCTGGTGGTGATCATAAATGACTAATCCCATCATAAGTTAGTCCCGCCTTACGACTGACCACTGCCGTCCATGTTCAGCCGAGTCACGGGCAGACATAAGGAGGGACTAAGGGTTAGTCAATCAAAATTAGTACCTTCGGTGTATACCGTGCAGGGATAACTTTTTTGGCATTTTTTAAGTGAAAAAAGTGCGCGTTATCATCATCATTTCATCAATGCCTGCTCCTAGGAGCTCCCACCAGGGGATGGCCACGGCAGAAGAGTTTCCATCTTTCTCTATCCAGACACTCCCTCCTTGCCTGCTCAAAATTTCTCAAGGATCTTTCACCCCTCTCCCTAACATACTCTTGCACCCTATCTTTCCATTTCACTGGAGATCGTCCTCTAACATTCCCTCCCTCTATATCACTCACATGCACCCTTATGGTCATCTTACTCTCCTCCATTCGCTCCATGTGACCTAATTCAGCCAAGCACCAGTTCACCAAATCAAATTTTCCACTAAATTGAGATAATGCATTTTCTGCCCCCCACAGCCCGATGACACTTTGCCCTGAGACCTCTCTGCAGCTCAGCCTGACCATCTCCATAATTTTCTGAAGCTTAGCCATGATTTCACTTTAGAAATAATATTAGTAGTAGTTGTAGTACTTGTAGTACAGGTTGAGAATCCCTTATCCGAAATTCCTGAAACAAAGTGTTGTGGATTTCAGAATATTATTTTTTTAATCAAAATAATGTGAAAACTGAAATAGGGGATTATTCATGAGAGGGTAGCCTATCAATTTTGAGATGCTTACTGCTTTTCTGGACAAAATATGATGCTGTTTATAATGGAGATACCGGTAACTCGATTTACGCGAGTTTGGTTTATGCATTTTTTAAATAACGCGGGGTCCAAAATCCAAATAAATGTTTAATCTACACGTTTTTTTTCACTTATACACAATATATTATGGAGTGGCTACCAGATGTCTCAAGCAACTGGACTCACATGACGCCGCAGCCACACAGCTGAGCTCAGTTCTTCCCGCGCGCCACTTGAACAACAATACAATACCCATGCTGCCACACTACTCAACAATAGGGGTGGACAGGTACTGGTACCAGTACCGGTACTAACGGTACCAGCTATACGGTATGGTACCAGTGTGGTGTCATGAGACATCCGGCTATAATAAGACATCCCATCCTGATCTGCACATGTGCGGAACCCAATGTTTACAAACACAGTGTTGATATCGTCGTTTGTCCCAGGCAAGATGGCGGCAAGACACCATGGCAGCTTTTTTGACATACAAGGGGTGTAGGTTACCTCATTCACCACATTTACTGACATACAAGGGGTGTAGGTTACCTCATTCACCACATTTACTGACATACAAGGGGTGTAGGTTACCTCATTCACCACATTTACTGACATACAAGGGGTGCAGGTTACCTCATCACATTTACTGACATACAAGGGGTGTAGGTTACCTCATTTATCACATTTACTGACATACAAGGGGTGTAGGTTACCTCATTTATCACATTTACTGACATACAAGGGGTGTAGGTTGTCTCATTTATCACATTTACTGACATACAAGGGGTGTAGGTTACCTCATTTATCACATTTACTGACATACAAGGGGTGTAGGTTGTCTCATTTATCACATTTACTGACATACAAGAGGTGTAGGTTACCTCATTTATCACATTTACTGACATACAAGGGGTGTAGGTTGTCTCATTTATCACATTTACTGACATACAAGAGGTGTAGGTTACCTCATTTATCACATTTACTGACATACAAGGGGTGTAGGTTGTCTCATTTATCACATTTACTGACATACAAGGGGTGTAGGTTACCTCATTTATCACATTTACTGACATACAAGGGGTGTAGGTTGTCTCATTCACCACATTTACTGACATACAAGGGGTGTAGGTTGTCTCATTTATCACATTTACTGACATACAAGGGGTGTAGGTTACCTCATTTATCACATTTACTGACATACAAGGGGTGTAGGTTGTCTCATTTATCACATTTACTGACATACAAGAGGTGTAGGTTACCTCATTTATCACATTTACTGACATACAAGGGGTGTAGGTTGTCTCATTTATCACATTTACTGACATACAAGGGGTGTAGGTTACCTCATTTATCACATTTACTGACATACAAGGGGTGTAGGTTACCTCATTTATCACATTTACTGACATACAAGGGGTGTAGGTTGTCTCATTTATCACATTTACTGACATACAAGGGGTGTAGGTTGTCTCATTTATCACATTTACTGACATACAAGAGGTGTAGGTTGTCTCATTTATCACATTTACTGACATACAAGGGTGTAGGTTACCTCATTTATCACATTTACTGACATACAAGGGGTGTAGGTTGTCTCATTTATCACATTTACTGACATACAAGGGGTGTAGGTTGTCTCATTTATCACATTTACTGACATACAAGGGGTGTAGGTTGTCTCATTTATCACATTTTCTGACATACAAGAGGTGTAGGTTACCTCATTTATCACATTTACTGACATATGTCATAGGTGTAGGTAATCTAATTTATCACTATAAAAAGATAAAGAATAAACTTAGGTGGGACATTTCATGATAGGCAGTCAACAAAAGACATGGTACCGTGTCATAGCTCATCCACCCTCTGTTTGTAAACAAAGCCCACGCGTGCGCAGATCAGGATGGGATGTTTTATTATAGCGGCTGTCTCATGACACCACACCGGTACCAGACTGCTCGGTACTGGTACCAATACTAGCCAGTCGCTCATGGTGTCCCTCATTTCTTCCTCACACGAGTGAGGCTGAGACTTGATGCCTGAGTGGATATCTCGGAGATATGGATATTCTCTCTCTCTCTCTCTCTCTCTCTCTCTCTCTCTCTCTCTCTCTCTCTCCACTGAATGAAGTGAATATTTATTTTTCGATAGAAACCTACCGCTTGTTTGATTTATGCGACCTCTTCAAGGACACAATACTCGCGTAAATCGAGAGTTACCTGTAGTATTTTTCTCCGGAAATCATTAACCCTTCCATTACGGCGATCGTATATATAAGTGCGCTATCACACGCCCCACCCATACGGGGATCATATATGTAAGCATCACACTCTACGCTCCCTACGTTTCAAATATACCGCCAGTTCTTGACTCAGAAGAATGGTGGAGGCATCTGGCATCCGTACAGACTCTCATTCGTCTCAGCGCACGCCCTACCAAAGGCCACAGATCATTTTCCTCTTTTGTTCAGAATACATCTGTCATGTCTCGTGACACGTCAAGCAGTTCCTCTGCTCTGGGCGGAAGTAGAACGCAGGCGAATCAAAGTGACAGTGACTCTGATGACTGCTATGGTAGTGACATTGACAGAGGAGAGAGAGAGAGAGAGAGAGAGAGAGAGAGAGAGAGAGAGAGAGAGAGAGAGAGAGAGAGAGAGAGAGAGAGAGAGAGAGAGAGAGAGAGAGAGAGAGAGTGAGAGAGAGAGAGAGAGAGAGAGAGAGAGAGAGAGAGAGAGAGAGAGAGAGAGAGAGAGAGAGAGAGAGAGAGAGAGAGAGAGAGAGAGAGAGAGAGAGAGAGAGAGAGAGAGAGAGAGAGAGAGAGAGAGAGAGAGAGAGAGAGAGAGAGAGAGAGAGAGAGAGAGAGAGAGAGAGAGAGAGAGAGAGAGAGAGAGAGAGAGAGAGAGAGAGAGAGAGAGAGAGAGAGAGAGAGAGAGAGAGAGAGAGAGAGAGAGAGAGAGAGAGAGAGAGAGAGAGAGAGAGAGAGAGAGAGAGAGAGAGAGAGAGAGAGAGAGAGAGAGAGAGAGAGAGAGAGAGAGAGAGAGAGAGAGAGAGAGAGAGAGAGAGAGAGAGAGAGAGAGAGAGAGAGAGAGAGAGAGAGAGAGAGAGAGAGAGAGAGAGAGAGAGAGAGAGAGAGAGAGAGAGAGAGAGAGAGAGAGTGTGAGAGTGTGTGTGTGTGGGGTGCTTCCATGCGACGCGTCACGGCCTCGAGAAAATGCGCAATATTTTCGGCTGTCATAACTTATTTATTGTTATTAGGAGAGAAGTTTTATTACACCACCATATATACTAGACGAATATGCAATTATTGCAAAGAAGAAAGACACCATTTCCACCTCTTTTGAATGTCTAAATTTTCCCCGTGCACAGCATCCAGAGAAATATCACCACCCGTACTCTAAGGGTTAAATGACTGACTTTTCAATTGTCTGTTGTGCATCTACCGCTGCAGCCGCAAAATAGCTCGCAGAAAGATTCAACTTGCTTACTGTTTCTATATTTCACTCACCGCTTACAAATATCGCAAGTGGACAAACTAGAACAAAAACAGGCAAATTAATGTTGTTCCTGCTGTATATTCCCCCAGTGTGCATGTGTATTGAACAGAAGAGAGACTTATTTCTGTGAGGAGGTATTTCTCGCAACACCGACCCAGTATAGTGGACCGCCGCCACCATGTCCCGTCCTGCTGTGGTGCGTTACATATTTTCACTGCCCCACACTGCCTGCCACATAAATTGAAACTAACCAAATCTAACTTTACGTACACCATTTGTTCCGTATTTGGCTGTCTGAATGGTTAAGGAGATAAAATTCAGTATTTTAAAACTGTAGTGAGTGCATTTACCAGTAAACCACAAGACCAGTCCATAATATTATGTTTGTCAAGGGGCGTCCTGAAATATGTGTAAAATACATGTCGTAATGTCCCTTCCCACTTCCTCCTGCCTTCACCATCAGCAGGTAGCGACTTTCAGTCATGGCAGGCTAAAGAAATTTTAGGCCAGTGTCACAATATGTGGCTCCGCTGCATTTCCTGTACCATGCCACATTGTGCGGCAAAGCCGCACAGTGTGACAGTGGAACTCGTGCATGCATGCTGAGAAACTTGAATAGCCTGACCCATCAAATAACCCTCTTGATGTGTATTCTTACAGCAGCCACTGCTTTCATGTCTAGGACATCTGCTGGTAACTGCTATTTTTTATAACTTTCACAAGGCATACTAATTTGCAGCCCCTTGCAAACAATTTCAGTTTTTAGTTCTTTAAACCCATTATAAATATTACAGGTCATTCTGCTGTCCTTTCTATACACACTGAATATATAAATCCATGTCAAACATTTTGTCAAGACCGGTAGCAGGAGAGCGTCGTGTGGCGTTGCTGGACAGTGTGACCACATGCATAGAACTGTGTGTGTTCTCTCATCACAACCGACGTGATGCGGCGGTGCCACAGCATGCTGCGGCACTGTCTGGCGGATGCGGCGGCACCGCAACAGTGTGACACCTCTCATTTGTTAGTGTTTTCATAATGCAGCGGCGCTGCTGTGGTGCCGCCGCATAGTGTGACACCGGCCTTAGGGTTGCCACCTGTTCCTTAAAATATGGATGTGTTGCATATTTTTTTAGCTCAAAGTGGCAGCCCTAACTGGGAATATTCCCATTATTTTCTACTTTGAGCACACTTGTCTTGCGGCGAACAAAATGAACCCACGTTCACGTCTTCGACTGGTAGAAAGAGACAGGCCAGTCCTCGTCGAAGGACCAACTTGGTCAGCTAGGCTGATGTCAACTGATAGTTGGTCGGTTGGCATCCTCCCCTTCCCTTCATGAGACGTCACCCGGCAAGAGTCTGTGAGGGACCTCAGAGGGATGTACATGTTTGACCCTGACAGCCTCCATATAGGCCATGTTCCCACCCATGAGGTGGCAAAAAAGAAATAAAAAGCATCATGTCAGCATTTAAAAAACTTTTGGATTTTGGAATTTTGGATAAAGGATTCTCAACCTGTAGTAGTAGTAGTAGTAGTAGTAGTAATAACAGTATAGTAGTTGTATAATAGTAGTAGTATACGACAACAACAGACTAACACTCAATATGGAGCCAGGTGACGGCAGTTTTTTTTTTTTTTTTTTTTTTTTTTTTTTACAACAAAGGATACAGCTCAAGGGTACAAAAAAGTAAACAATAAAAAAAAAGCCCACTACTCGCTGCTCCCAAAAAGAATCTAAAGAGGTGGCCGAAACAGAGGTCAATTTCGGGAGGAGAGGTGTCCAGATACCCTTCTCTTGAAAGAGTTCAAGTTGTAGGCAAGAGGAAATACAGAAGGAAGATTGTTCCAGAGTTTACCAGCGTGAGGGATGAAAGAGTGAAGATGCTGGTTAACTCTTGCATAAGGGGTTTGGACAGTAGAGGGATGAGCATGAGTAGAAAGTCGTGTGCAGCGGGGCCGCGGGAGGGGGGGAGGCATGCAGTTAGCAAGTTCAGAAGAACAGTCAGCGTGAAAATATCGATAGAAGATAGAATGAGAGGCAACATGGTGGCGGAAATTAAGAGGTAGAAGACTATCAGTAAGAGGAGGAGAGCTGATGAGACGAAGAGCCTTAGACTCCACTCTGTCCAAGAGAGCTGTGTGAGTGGAGCCCCCCCACACGTGAGATGCATACTCCATACGAGGGCGGACAAGGCCCCTGTATATGGATAGCAACTGAGCGGGGGAGAAGAACTGGCAGAGATGATACAGAACGCCCAAACTCGATGAAGATGATTTAGTGAGAGAGGAAATGTGAAGTTTCCAGTTAAGATTTTGAGTTAGGGATAGACCAAGGATGTTTAGTGTTGAAGATGGTGACAGCTAAGTGTTGTTGAAGAATAGGGGATAGGTGTTTGGAAGATTGTGTCGAGTTGATAGGTGGAGAAACTGGGTTTTTGAGGCATTGAAGGACACAAGGTTCCTTTTACCCCAATCGGAAATGATAGTAAGGTCTGAGGTTAAGTGTTCTGCAGCCTCCAGCCTGGAGTCATGTAATTCCTGTTGAGAGGGTCTTCTGTTGAAAGAAGTTGAATAATGCAGAGTGGAGTCATCAGTGTATGATTGGATAGGACAGTTTGTTATGGAAAGAAGATCATTGATGAATAACAGGAAGAGAGTGGGTGATAGGACAGAGCCCTGTGGAACACCACTGTTAATAGGTTTAGGGGAAGAACAGTGACCGTCTACCACAGCAGAGATAGAACGGCCGGAAAGGAAACTGGAGATAAAGGAACAGGGAGAAGGTCAGAATTCGAAAGAGGGCAGTTTGAAAAGCAAAGACTTGTGCCAGACTCTATCGAGGGCTTTCAATATGTCTAGCGCAACTGAAAGATTTTCATTGAAACGGCTAAGATAGGATGACCAAGAATCAGTTGAGAGAGCAAGAAGATTGCCAGTAGAACGTCCCTTGCGGAACTCATACTGGCGATCAGAAAGAAGGTTAGAAGTGGAAAGGTGCTTTTCAATTTTCCGGTTAAAGATTGATTCAAAAGCTTTAGATAGACAGGAAAGTAAAGCTATAGGTCGGTAGTTTGAGAGATTGGAACGGTCACCCTTCTTAGGCACAGGTTGTACGAAGGCGTACTTCCAGCAGGAAGGAAAGGTAGATGTTGATAGGCAGAGGTGAAAGAGTTTGACCAGGAAGGGTGTCAGCACGGAAGCACAGTTTTAAGGACAATAGGAGGCGCTCCATCAGGTCCATAAGCCTTCTGAGAGTGAAGGCCAGAGAGGGCATAAAAAACATCATTTCTAAAAATCTTAATGACAGGCATAAAGGAGTGAGAGGGGGGATGAGTAAGAGGAATATGCCCAGAATCGTCCAGAGTGGAGTTGTTACAGAAAGTTTGAGCGAAGAGTTCAGCCTGAGAGATAGAAGAGACGGCAGTGCTGCCGTCTGGGTTAAGAAGAGGCGGGAAAGAGGAAGAAGTGAAATTGGAGGAGATATTTTTGGCTAAGTGCCAGAAGTCTTTGGAAGAATTAGAGAAAGCAAGGTGTTGACATTTGCTATGGATAAAGGAATTTTTGGTAAGTCGAAGAATAGATTTGGCACGATTCCGGGCGAAAATGTAAAGGTCATGGTTAGCGGGAGTTTGAAGGCTCTGGTACCTTTTGTGAGCTGCCTCTCTGTTTTTGACAGCATGAAAACAAGCGTGATTAAACCAAGGCTTTTTAGCATGGGGAGTAGAGAAAGTATGTGGAATGTATGCCTCCATTCCGAGACAATCACCTCTGTGATGCGCTGGGCACACACAGAGGGGTCTCTATCCTGGAAGCAGTAATCATTCCACGGGAAATCGGAAAAGTACATCCTCAGGTCGTCCCACCAAGCTGAAGCAAAATGCCAGAAGCATCGCCTCTTCGGTAGGTCCAGAGGGTGTACAGGAGCGATAGGACAGAATAAAGAAATAAGGTTGTGATCGGAGGAGCCCAACAGAGAGAACAGTTTGACAGAGTAAGCAGAAGGGTTTGAGGTAAGGAAGAGGTCTAGTATGTTGGGCCGGTCTCCAAGACGGTCGGGAATACGTGTAGGGTGCTGAACCAACTGCTCTAGGTCATTGAAGAGAGCAAAGTTGTAGTCTTGTTCACCAGGTTGGTCAGTGAAAGAGGATGAAAGCCAAAGCTGGTGGTGAACATTGAAATCTCCTAGGATGGAGATTGCAGTGAAGGGAGAGTGGGTCAAGATGTGCTCCACTTTAGAGTTCAGGTAGTCAAAGAATTTTACATAGTTAGTAGAGTTAGGTGAGAGATAAACAGCACAGATGTATTTAGTAATAGAATGACAATGAAGTCTTAGCCAGATGGTGGAAAAATCAGAAGAGTCAAGGTCGTGGGCACGAGAGCAAGTAATGTTGTTGGGCACGTAGACCAGCTTTGGATTGAAATTTAGGATAAAGATAGTAGGAGGGAACAGAGTAGAGATTGCTGTCAGTAGCCTCAGAGACCTGTGTTTCGGTGAGGAAGAGAAGGTGAGGTTTAGCACAAATGTTCCTGATTTAGCAGATTTTTTCTGCTAGATTACATGGCATTAGTGGAATGAAACTTTTTTTGCTAAACTGAGGTTTCTGTTAACCCGTAAAGTGTTTAGTATATATATAACGTACCTCTTAGGGAAGTGTTTAGTACGTATATATACTCATGCTCTTTTGAGGGCTTATATGCCCGTTATTTTTGTTTGTGTATGTAACATTGTTCATTGATAGTAAAGAGGAATAATTTGACGTCTTCGTATTTTTAAATGGATGTTAAATGGCCTTTCTGTACATTTGTCTGCATTCCAACAAAAATCATTATACAAGAAGGTAAGTTACTTTCTACTAGGTAATTACTCCTTGACTCTATAATCAGTAAGGCATGTGGAATTGTAAATTACATTTCAGAGTAATCAAAAATGAAAACTGATCGTCGGAAGCTTCATAGTGTTTTGTTGAGCTTTGAGAACTACGGTTGTAGTACACACGGCCTTGAAGCGAGTGGTGTTGCCTGAGGCGCATCCAACCATTTTCTTGTACTTACAATTACTGTTTATTTTTTAGTTTTTTGTGATGTAAAGAAGTACTTATACATTACTCATGCTATAGGGTTGTGAGAAGTGTTTATAATGTCAAGAATATAGGCTCTAAAAAAATTTAAGATAAATTTCCTTTCCTGGCATGACATCGTTAGCTTTGAGACGGAGAAAAATAAGAGGACGAACACTCTAGGGTAGCCTCGCTTCCATTCCTCACATATAAGTAATATACAGTAATCCCTCGCCATATCACGGTTCACTTATCGCGGTCTCGCTGTATCGCAGATTTTTAAATTGTATCGTATCGCAGATATTTTGCTATATCGCGGGATTTTGTGGTAAAATAAGCATTTTCTAGCCTAAAAAATGAATACGATATAAATCAACGTAAGTAGGAACACACCTAAATAAGCGCCTACACACACACACACACACACACACACACACACACACACACACGCACACACACACACACACACACACACACAGAAGGTGAAATGGAAAGGGTGTGGGGAGGGAGGAGCAGAAGTGAGAGTCAGGTCATGTTCTGACTGAAACCCTGACCTGACTCTCCCTCAGGACCTGACATGACTCTCCCCACTGTCCCTCCCTCCCCACACCCTTCTCCTTGTTTTCATCCTCTTCATCTCTCCCTGTTTCCTGCACTACTTTTCCTTGTTCTCCCTTCTTACATCCTCTATCGGTATTTTTTTCATGACTCACTGTCCCTCTCCTCCCTTTCCCCTTTCGTATTTACCTAATTGTGATATAAAAGAAGTGACTGACGCTCATATTGTCCTTTCTCTCAGTATTCTTGCGCCCCGCCAAACTAATTCCTGCGCAAAGTTCGTATTTACGAAGCAAATGTCGGAAGTCTAAACAAGAATTATAGAATCATTTATTGAGACCGCGTCATAACGACGAAATGTCGTGGGAAGTGTTTATAAGAGTGTGGGAAAGGTCAATAGGAGTGTGGGAAAGATTTGTAAGAGTGTGGGGAGGGTTTTATAAAGCCTTAAAATATATATAAATAGTAAAAAAATATAAGGTCGCTACTTCGCGGATTTTCGCCTATCGCGGGGGGTTCTGGAACCTAACCCCCGTGATAGATGATTACTGTATATATCAAATAATTTGTAAATTTTTTTACATTTTAAGGGGGAAATAAAAAAAATAAAAAAAAAGTGCAAGCTGGCATGACCCCTATCTATGCCAAAAGACGACACTGTACGGGTTAAATCAAGCTCTTCTGTTTACACATATTTTTTCACGTGCTGCCTAAAGTACCAGTTGGCTTTTTTGAGGGGCCTAGTGGACAGCCCCAGCCCATTAGTGGTGCGAGCAAATTATATTTGAAGTGGCTGCCATGTTATATGACTCTTCCAGAAAAAAAAGGTAGATTTCATACTGAACATATACTGGAAAGAGAATGTAAAATTATCCTAACACCAAGTACAGTGAAGAGTTTAACCTGCAGATTTTTTCTTTTTGGCAAGAGATGTTTTGCAAGTATTGAGTAGGACGTGGATCTCTGAGAGAGCTGCCTGAATGTAGAAGGTCTTGTTGCTGGGGGTGGGGCCTTGAAGTATCTTCCAAACATCTCTCCTCACGGTGCTGGCAAACTCTTCACTCTCTTGAAGCCACAGGTGCTGAGGGTTGGGTATGAGAAAAGAGTATTTGAAAAAATGCATTCCAAACTATTCATGTAGTTACATGATATATATTTAATGCTAGTCTCTAAGTACTGGGAGGTCCCTCAGTAGTACATAGCTAAAGGAAGTTAAGAGATATACCTAAAAAGAGAAGACAAAAATGCAGAAAAAAAAGAGTTCAATTTCAATTAATTCAGTATGGTTTTGAAAAAGACAGTAACCCCCGATGGATCTAATTGTCAGTCAATGTATGTTCCTGAAAACTGCAAAATCTTATATGTTAAAGTGGTAAAATGTGGAATGTCTAAAAGCCTTAATTGTCTATCACTGGGATATACATAGAGTGCTCAGATTTTGTGAAATCTGAGTTTTGGGGCAATGTCTAAAATCTTCCCATCTCGAGTTCAAACCTGTTCATCATTATAGCTTCACATTCACCAATATGTGTAACACCAAATTCAGCTTGGTTTTGTTGGCCATTGTTTTGCTGAACACTATTCAATTTTCCAATCCTTCATTTTCTGTCACTGGTTCTCCTTTTATTGACATGGATGGAACATGTCTTCTTCACCATATACACATTCCACTGCTGCACTGTTCAGTAGAATAGTGGTGTCCACACACAAAATTTTAAGATTTGAAAAAGACAAATGCCTAAAGACAAAGATCACCACACTGACAAAAAATTTAAAATTAGAAAAAGACAAATGCCTAAAGATAAAGATCACCTCACCTAGCAGTTAAGGCTACATTTCAGCCGCGGCACCACCACCCCTCCCCGCTCGCCCTGAGAATATATATATCCTTATTATCTCACAAACGGAGCTACTTAAGGGGAGAGTCCGGTTTAGATCGGGGGTGCCATATCTCCGGTAAATATGCATGAATCGCTCTGATTTTTATGTTGTGAAGTATTGGCATCATTTACATCAACATTAGACATTGACCCCCATTCTTGTCCCCCTCCCCCCCCCTCCAACTACAACTACAACGAAGATTTAAAAGCGAATCTCCGTCGTTATTATTGGCCCCACAACCTTCATTTTTCTGTGACTTAGAGACGTTATAATATGAAATGTTTCTTCGTCGTTAGATTTTTCATTTCAGCTTTTGAATTTGTTTTATGATTTTTTTTTGTGTGTGTTTTTTTTTTGCCTTTTTTTGACCAAAAAAATATTAATATAAAATTAAACCAGACATATATAAAAAAAACAGCGACGATGATTTGAAGAGAAAGTATTCCTCTGCCTTTTAGTCTTTGTTTCATTGAAATCAAGCTAAAACTGGCTCCAAGGTTAACGTTAGAAGGGGAATAACTTATGTTTTGAGATATGGGCTGATAAAGTTTATTGATGGATCGCGATCCCGTTAAAACACACTAGGAAGCTTTTTTCAGGTTTACTATGAGTTTTTTTTTATCATCTTCAATCTGCGAGATAGTTGCCAAAATGTATACCTACCAAATATATTTTTTTCACAAAGTCATTTTTTTTATATTTTTGGGGTCTCCAAACCGGACTCCCCCCTTAAGCTCCAGTGGCGGACCTTTAAAATTTGGTGCCTGGGGCAGTATACTGACCACTGGTAAAAGTAGTTATCAAATGTCAGGCTAGTGGAACACGAATGACCTCAAAGGCAGTGAGAAACGCAGAGCGAAAAAGTAGGTACACGGTATATACTTTCTAGGAACAGCACAGGTAAAATCACACTTTGACTGACTCAACTGCAGATATTTTATTATTTTTTACAATTCAAAAACTTTCAAAGTTAGCTTTTACAAGTTGAAATGGTAAAACATTAACTTGGATGACTTTTAATTCTGATTTATTATGATTTGCAGCTTGATTTTTTTAAAGTATATTGATGAAAATGGATAAAGAAAAACATAAATAACAAAAGTCTAGATTTTATTCATATGAAAAAAAAAAAAAAAAAACGATTTTCCTATTAACCCTTTCTGTATGGCGATGCTGACATCGGCGTCATGAAGCGCCCAGTGCAATATACGGCGACGCCGACGTCAGCGTCGTAATTACATTTTGTTTTAGTTGTTCCTGAGTGATTCCGTATTCTGTTCTGACTCTACCTAGACTCAGTATGTGATACAATGTCTTATTTGACTTTCAATGTTATAATAGAGTAATAACGTAAGTGTCTTGCGCGTATTTGTACTTGACAGTAACAATAAATTTTAACTGAAAATAACAAAAATAATGAGAAAGAAATGATATATATGCACGTGTGGAGTTCCTCTTCCTTTGAGTTGCCAAGTGGCTGGGTAGTGAGTGCTTATCTCACCACCCCCCTCGGCTCAAGGACGCGACCTCCCCTCCCTGCCTCCCTTTCATCCTCCCACTGTCTGTTCTCTTTCATTCTTCCTTCCCTCTACCTCCTCCCTCCAGGGTGTGTGTGTGTGTGTAATAATAATAATAATAATAATAAACAGTTTATTAAGTGATTGCAGCTGTAAAGCTGAAAATATACACGTTGAAAATACAAATTTGAAATATAATAGAAAAAAAAGGGAAAATGTACAATATGAAAAGGGTATAGGGGGTCTGGGGTGGTGGGGGGGAGGTGAGGTGGTGGAATACAGTGTGTAGGTGTGGTAGGAGGCAGTGTGGTCTGGGTTAAGCCCCAGGTCAACCCCAGGTCAAAAAAGGGTCAGGTCGCAGTTGATGGCAGGGGTGCAGGTAGAAGCAGTGTTGGCCGTCACTCAGCTTATGGGCTTAGCGATGACCTACTAATCTATCCTGCCGGTGAGACAAGATAGGAAGAGGTGGACCGAGAAGCAGAAGGCGTGGGAACGTCTGCACTGCCTCGCATGTTGAGTGGCATGCTGATTGCCCCAACTATGACTCCACCTGAGTGACGGGCCTCAACACTGCACTGCACCTGAACCGAATTCTCCCAGCAGCATGATGGTCGGGCTGGTGTACCTGGGGCACCTGGAGTGTCGGCTGGATGATAATTAAGGCTGCGTCAACGTCACACTGGCCATTGCTACTCTTCAATGTCTTCACGGCACCACAAACGCACTGCACTCACTGTCTGTCACCATGATTAAGCTTGAAGTCACAAAGGTTTCTTACGGTGTTGGGTTTTTGATGAAAAGGGAGAGGGGGATGGAGGGGAAGGGGGGGAGGCCAACAGGCTGGCCCCTGGCTGCTCCTTTCAGAGCGCCGTGACCCACGTCTGACCTAGGTCAGGTCTGGGTCAGGTGTGAGAGAGAGAGAGAGAGAGAGAAAAAAAGGGGAGGCGCCTCTTCAACAAGTTTGAGCTTGCTGTTCCTCGACCCTTCCCTTCCTTTCTAACCATTTATCTACGTGTGTGTGTGTGTGTGTGTGTGTGTGTGTGTGTGTGAGAGAGAGAGAGAGAGAGAGAGAGAGAGAGAGAGAGAGAGAGAGAGAGAGAGAGAGAGAGAGAGAGAGAGAGAGAGAGAGAGAGAGCGAGAGAGGCGCCTCGTCAACAAGTTTGAGCTTGCTGTTCCTTAACCCTTCCCTTCGTTTCTACGTGTGTGTGTGTGTGTGTAGGATGAGTAGGATACAGGGGACGTGTGTGGTCCTTTACTAATGACGCCCTGGTAAAAACTGAAGTGGCAGGAACGTGGCCTGCTATTGCCACAACAATACCCAACATATCGTACGTCCCCCCCCCAAGATATACGTGTATAAACATGTACACGTAAAATATCTAATAATGAGTCCAAAAGTAACATTACACCTGAAATGTCCAATTCCGTATAAAACTACCCACACACGTTACACACATACATGCACACACTCTACTGAGTGGGCGCAGTCGTCACAAAGTCTGTCATCCATCTTGGCCGCACTACCTTTCTTCGAGGGCGTTGGGGCCTCCCTGGAGGCGGCGACCGAGGTGGTGATGGCTGTGTGGGCACGGCGTCTGAGGACTGCTGAGTGACTCGCACAGCCCGTAGGTGCCTGCGATTTCGTAGTGAGAGGCGGCCACTCCCGTCCAGCTTCACTGTATACTGCCGATGTGGAAGGGCCTCGGTGATAACGACGTGTCTGTCCCAGGCATTGGTAGACTGGTTCTGTACCCACACCTGGGTGCCTGGCTCCAATGGGGGAAGGGTCCTTGGCGTTCCTTGTTTCTCCACGATCTCAGCGTGGCGTTGTGCTACCTCAACTTCTCTAGTGCGAAGGGCTTGCTTCCACTGCACATCAACCTTGTAGTACTGCCGGGGAACAGGTACGCCGTCACGCAGTTGTCTTCCAGTGGCTAGCTGTGCTCGTGACTTGTCCAAGCCTCGTAGGGGAGTGTTGAGGTACTGTAGCAAAGCCAGTGATGCTTTGTCAGCATCCAGACTGCCCCAGGTGCCTGTGTTTTTACACAGCAGCCTCTTAGCCGACTTCACCGCCACCTCTGCTCGGCCGTTTGATTGCGGGAAGTGGGCTGACGCGATCCTCATTTCCACGTTCCACTTCTTCACGAACCCGAGCATTTCTTCACTGGCCATCAATTGAAATGCCCTCTGGTGTGCCCCACCACTTTTGCTTGCTGGAACTTTTCCTGCAGGTTGTCGTCCCAGTACACCCGTTTGCCCTGTGGCTTCCATAGTAGATTCCTGAATGGCTCCATGATTGGTGCTGTGGTGAGGAAGGGTGCTAGCAGGTTGACAAAGCCGTGCCAGGAGTGGATGTCGGTTAGAGATGGCTTGGCTGGCATACTGAAGTTTCTGATAGCGGCCAGTCTCTCTTCGGTGGGTTTGTAAGAGTTCCAGCCTATGTGGAACCCCACGAAGTTGACTTACCTCCTGCAAAACTTGAACTTCTCGGGCTTGAGGGTTATACCTTTCTTGGCACAGGTCTCCAACAGCTCGTACGCATGCCAGAAGGCGTCTTCTACACTGGCATCGTAAATGAGGGTGTCATCGATGCACTTCAGCTTCCTCGAGATGCCTGCGATGGCGTCGTCGAACCTCCTGGTGTATGCGTCCGGGGCTGCACAGTGCCCCATGGGGGTCCTACAGTACCTGTAGTGACCCCATGAGGTGATGAAGGTGGTGAGTCTTTTGCTATCTGCATGCAGTTCCACTTGATGAAATCCCCAGTGTGCATCAGCTGTTGTCTTGTAGACGTGGCGGGGGACCCCGGATACCATGTCGAAGGGTGTGGCAGTGTGATGTGTCTCTCTCAGGCAGACAGTGTTGAGTTTCTGGTAGTCGATGGTACGTTGGGGCTGGCCGAATTTTTTCGCAACTACTACCATTCTTGCGCACCATTCTGTGGCCTCTCCAACCGGCACTAGCTTGAGTACCCCCTTCCTCACATCCTCGTCGAGCTGTTTCTTCACCTCTGCTTCCCAGTGTCTTGGTACCAGAGCTGGGGTGTGGCAGGCGTGTGGCTTGGTGTCTGGGAGGAGGTGGATCTGATGCGGCTTGCCTGCCATCACTGGGAGAGGGCACCTGTCAGTGTTGAAGGTGGATGCGGAGAAGTGACGGAGGAGCCACTCCTCCAGACAGGGCACGTTTTCTTCGAGCGCCGGGAGTGGGACCGTGTTCGGTTTAGGGGGCACTACAACAGATAGCTCCTCTCTGGTGCTGTTGCTGCCCGTAGCAAGGGACGCCACCACAGGAGACTGGTGCGGGAAGTCAGCGTGAACCAATCCCAGCTCCCTGCATGCCTCTAGAGAGATGTAGCAGCGGCTCGCTGTTTTGATGAAGAACACCTCCTGGGTCGTCCTGCGGCCGCTGTACTCAATGTGACAGGTGGTGGAGCCCATGGGTTTTAACACTACGTTCGCCACATCTCGTAGACCGGCTCGACGCTTCAAGGTGGCCGGCTTGATGTTGAGTGCAGTCAGCAGCAATGGCCCAGCTACACACACCTGGGCCCCAGTGTCCGGCACTACCTGCAGTGAGGCTTGTCTAGTCCCCTCTCTTGCGTGGCTTACGTTGACCCAAAGCTGTGGCTGATTGTCAGTAGCAGCCACCACGATACCTGACGCTTCTATGTCTTCCGCTGCCACCGTCTGTCTTGCTTTGCTCCTACACACCTTACCTAGGTGCCCAGTTTTACCACAGCGGCAGCACATCAGTGTCCTTGCAGGGCAGGAAGCCTTACCTGGCAGGTGTGTGTCCCCGCAGTTGAAACATGCACAATGTTTGGGGACTGTCCGGTGACTCGCGGCAACTTCCGGTGGCTGGGAAACAGGTGATGCCTCGTCGTGTGTGCCTGGCAATGGTGCGGCACAGCTGCCGCCCACTGCCCCCGCAGACTTGAATTCCCGCCAACGCCGATGCTGGCGTCTCTATGAGCTGCCTTGAATGCTGCGCAGAATTTCCGCAGCATGTCCATGTCACTGAACGATGCACAGGCACAGAACACTTCCTCTCTGAGCACGGCACTACGTAGCCCAGACACCAGCTTGCGCAGCAGCATGTAGTCAGTCAGGTCACCGGTACACTGAGGGCACCGGAACTCACAGTCCGCCGCACACTGAGCTGAGTGCATGAAGTATTCACTAATCGACTCACTTGGTAGCTGGCTTGTAGTGAAGAATTTGAACCAGTCAGCCACTTGGTTGGATGCTTGGAGCACTAGGTGACTGATGGCGTCCAAGGCGGCGTCCGTGGGCAGCGCCTGCCACTGCACTACGTCAAACCTGGCATCCAAGGCGCGCTAAAGGGGTAGTGTGCAGTATAGGCGTATGTGCAGGATCGTTTCTCGCTGCGCCCAGCCGTTGAGCTGCAGCCAGCTTTCCATTGACCGCCTCCATGACCAAAAGGCCACTGTAGACATCTCCGCTTCGCATTTTTCCGGGGCTGCTGAGGCAGGGATGCAGGGTGGCAGTTAGTGTCTAGTGCTATAAGGCTAGCTGCTGCTGTAGGGACGCGATGGCCTCGGTCTGTGCCGCGAGGACTTGCTGGGCTTGCTCCAGCATTGTCGGGGTGTGTGGTGCCCAGCGGCTGGACCTGGGCGTCTGGGTGGTGAAACGAGGACATCCAGCCATGATGAGCGGGTAGGCGTCCACGTCACTGCGCCATGTAGGATGAGTAAGACACAGGGGACGTGTGTGGTCCTTTACTAATGATGCCCTGGTACAAACTGAAGTGGCAGGAACGCAGCCCGCTGTTGCCACAACAATACCCAACATATAGTATAGTATATGTGTGTGTGTGTGTGTGTGTGTGTGAGAGAGAGAGAGAGAGAGAGAGAGAGAGAGAGAGAGAGAGAGAGAGAGAGAGAGAGAGAGAGAGAGAGAGAGAGAGAGAGAGAGAGAGAGAGATGCCAATCTCGCAAATTTCTTTGTATATGCTTACATCTCAAAATTATCAAATAATTTGTTTCTTTATGTGCACCATTTAAATTTGCATGTTTTTATATATAATACATGATGATTATGTTGAGATTATGGCTGAAAACTTGTTATAATTAGAAGCGACATTTGAAATTTGGCGCGTGTGACCAGCCCGGATACGGGGCGGGGCGCCGTTTTCGCCCGGCCGTAGTAAAAGGGTTAAGTTGCCATCAAGATTTGCAGCATACTGCTATGCTCAGAGTGAAATTGACCACACACCGACCTCCAGGAAGTACTCAGGTGCTACTGGCCGCTCAGCTGATTTGTTGGACAGTGGATTTTGCACAACAGCGGCGTGAGATGTGATCAAGTGAAGGTGGTTGGAGGATTTGGCCGAGTTTTCGCGCGAGGGAAAAATGATGTTCTCAGTCTACTAGGATAGGTACCCACAGCTTTGAAGGGCGCTTTAGCTGTGGGGACCTACCATCCCCAAACTCCCCTTTTACCCAGTTCAAAATGGCGAAATACTGTCGATTTTTGCAGAAACTGTTGGTTGAAACTCTGATTTGATGCCGCAGATGAACCTGCCATCCAACTGTGTGCCCGGGTACAATAATTCAAGATATGAACGTATACAGTAAGAAAGGCCCAAATATGCGCGAAAACAGCCGACAATGACCATTCGTTGCAGAAACGTCCGGTTGAAACTCTGATTTGTTGCCATAGATCGATCCGCCGTTTAATTGTGTGCCTGGGTACAAAATTGTAAGCTGAAGTATTAGCGTATGTGGTCGGAATGGCGGAAAATGGCCGAAGAGCCGAAAATGGCCATTTTTTGCCCAAAGTGTCCCGCTGTAGCTCTGATTTGATGCCGTAGATTGATCCACCTTCCAATTTTGCGTGATTTTCAGGTCGAAATTCGAAAGTATATGGTCAGCATCCAGAAAAAAAAAGCGGTTTTCCCGCCAACGTCTGTGGACCCCCTTAGCCACCAATGGGTGTGGACTACAGAAAATATACCCATCCCCAAACGCACTCAGCTTAATGCGTGACCAAAGCTGATCAAGTGCGTTTGGGGATGGTATCAATGTCTGCTAACTTTGTCAAAGAATTTATAGTAAAGTATTATGTATGAACGCAAAGTAGAAAGGTTGGATGATGTTATATATGCGTTGGAATTTACTATAATGACAAATAACATTTGAGATACAACCATTTACTTTTTTTTTCGGCAACTTTTTAGAGCAGCGACTATATATGAGTTGACAGTAAGTAATATATATATATATATATATATATATATATATATATATATATATATATATATATATATATATATATATATATATATATATATACAGTCATCCCCGCCGTTCAGCGGTATTTCGTTCGGACTTCGGCGCGATGCGCGAAACCGCGACCGGCGGGACTATAACCCTATGGGAAAATATGCATTTGGGGAAGTCACCTCTGACACGTCATATACACCATGTTTTGGTCGTTCTTTTTCATGACTGAAATGAGACAAGACCTTGCACCAATATGTAATCAACACTCACCCTGGGGTCAAAATTTAGTAGCACAGAAGACCCAAAAGTAGCCCAATTTGCGATAAGTAG